>NW_018397259.1:1043099-1075396 GCF_002168275.2 Theobroma umbraticum | reverse complement strand
AACGAATCGACGGTCCACGGGTACCGAAAAGGGCCGATGGAAACAAATGGGGAATCTCTTCGGTGGGCCCATAACCTTCTACGCGTCCCACGTGTGATCTGACACAAATGCCCTCTCCTTGCCACCTGTCTTTAAAATTCCAATCTTACCCTTGAAGAAAACTTTATTTGCGGATTAGTCCCCTTCAGGTGTCAGTTTTTCTCCCTCTAAAGAGACGTTCGTCGGTGTCAGTCCCAGGCTTGCTCATTAACACGCACGCACAAAACTCTGCTTGCTCTCAGTAAAAGCAAAGCTCACTCACTTTCTCTCCCACTAAAACTTCAGTTTCTCTCTCTTGAATTTTGAGATCTTGAAACCCTAGAAAATGTCGGATTATGCATTGTAGGGATCAATCGGGGAAGCTTAGTCGTTTCTTCCCCTCCTCCTCATTTTGATTCGTCGTTGCAATTTTAAGGTACTGTTTGGCGCATTTCTGTTTTTCCCGCGTTTTCTTCTTTACTTTTGTTTGGAACTGATTCCTTGTTTGATATAGCATTTACTTTTCTAGTTAGTTGTTTGAGCATTAAATTTCTCTTCGAAGTGGAAACAAAAAAAAGTTGTTTTAAATATTAATGAATTGTACTCGTTAATTTATCATTGTGAGTGGACACAGTTTAGACGAAGGTGATTACAAGCTAGTTAAGTTAATTAAAACTACGTATTTTTTCATTTAACTAGAAATAAGCATTTCTTTGGGTTTTTCCCTCTTGTTTTTTTTGGGTACAAGTGTTACTATTAGTTAAAAATATTGCGTTGTTGAGAATAAAAATTATCTACACACACACACACACACTTACTCACTTATATTATTAGTTCATAATTCTTTTTGGGTACGAATTAGTTTAGAAATCATTGTTGTTAAACATAAATTTGTTTATGTTTCTGTAACGTTCTTAATAGTACTTTGTTAATCATTTTTCCTTGGCATTGTTTTTTTCGTTTTCTTTTTTTTTTCCTCCTGATAAATTTTCTGGTATGTTACCAGAAAATGAATTCTTGATTTCATTTGTGGAAATTTACGGACCTCGGTCAAGGTTCCTTTACCCCTTAAGTCAGTAAAGAAATACAGTAAAGGAACAGAAGGATACTTGAATATGAATTATCAACATTTCAATTAGCAATAGAAGCAATGGATAACATTTTCCTTTTTCCTTGTGTAATGAATCATTATTGTGCTTTCTCATCTTCTGCAGAAATCATAATGTGGGCATTGTTTTCTTTTCAGGATACAAAAATAAAAAATTCATGGCTTGCAGCCTCTGGGGTCCGTCATTCCATGAAGGTACTTTGTTGTTTCTCAAATTAGAACTTATGAAGCATTATTAATTTGGTCATTGTTTTTGAGTGTGATTTGACTGAATGGGCGTAATCTGCAGAAGAAAGCAGGTGTTGCATACAACCAGGATGGCAGTGTGACTTTTACTTTGGCTATGGCTTCGGTATTATAATGCTTCTATTTTTGTTGTGATTCTGATTGGTATAATTTGTTTCTTGGCTTCCGTTAGTACCAATGATTATACAGTTTTCTTTGTTTTCTTTTTACACCTGTAGACATGATTGAGGAAAATGCTTTGAATGAGAAATCTTGTGTTCAAGTACTGAGGATATTGATTACAAAAGCAGATACTGAAATCGATGAACTTGAAAAAGATTTAGTATTGCTACAAAGTGAACTAGCCTGGGCTGAACATGAAGAATGGTCTGACATATGCTGCAATGCTTTGAGAGCAAAGATCGATTGCCTGGATATCTCAATACGGAAATTGAGGAACAAGGATGAGAATGACATTGAGGTTTACTTACTGATGCATACAGAACCTGTTGAGAAATTGCATGAAATAGTTAAGGCTCTACTCAAAAGTTTTTGCCATGAGAAAGATGAACAGGTTTGAGTCCTCAATGTTTTTCATCATTCTTTCTTTAACTTGCCATAAACATGATTCAACTCTGAACTTAAAAAGGATGATACAATTAGATTGTGATCTAGTGTTGAGTTTTACAAGTTATCTCTTATTACTCCGAAATTTCAACTGAAATTTTAAACCATTGTATTGCTTATTGCATCTGCATTTCTAGTTATTTTGACCGGATGCTTGATTCAATTGCTGATACCATTGTTGTTTCATATTGTTCTGATTGTTTGTTTAGCACTATCTAGATGTCGCAGGGTTGTAGTCATGTTGAATTTTTCTGCTACCCTCGGTCACTTTGGAAGGAAAGAGAATGGAAAGCCTTTAATAGACTGAAAGAGGGTGGAATATTGTTTAGTGTTTTATTTATTTGGAGTGCTTTTGTACAGTTGCGAAATTCGATAAGCATGGAATAGTTTTTACTCCCTGTGGTTTTATATCATTTACTCATTCAATTTTTCCTTCTATATCTGCTTCATATACGCATTATTTCATGAACTATAACGCAATTCTCCTTTCCATAATGAGCAGTGTCAGGGTGTTGTCTTAGATTCAAGTTGTGGTTCTCCAGAGCAGTCAGCTGACCTGCATAAGAACCAAAAATTGAGCACCTCAGATTCACATTTTATTGCAAAGGAGGAATTTAATGGTCCCATTGTTACTCCCAGCGAAAACTGTACTTCCTCAAAATCACATACAGAGATTGAAAAGAAGAAAGCAAATAGTTCGGAAACAGTTAAGATACATGTAGCTTTGCCCTCGCATGCTTTAACATAGCATGATCAATTTACTCATTCATTTACATATGGAATTTTAACTTTTGGGTTGTCTATTTATCATCACTAGTGAAATAGTTGGCCATTACTGCAATACAGTCACTGAGGACTGTATTAAATGTAATATTATATTAATAAGATAGCTTGCCATGTTTCCCCTACTTTGCATTCTACTTTGGACCTTTTTAAATGTTCTACATCTCTCTATCTGGGCTGTAGATGTAGGATTCTCCATCGATCAATTTTGTATTTTTTTGTTTGAATTCTTCATGCGAACTCTTAAGAGGCACAAGTTTTAGTACTCATTATTGGATTTAATAGGCTATTATTAGTTTGTAATAACTTGTTGCTGGCTTTACATTAGATTTTGATGGGTGATATTGTTGGTCTGCAAACACTGGTAGCTTTCATGATAGAGGATATCATGCGTGCAACTGCATGTTTGACTCTAGTTACTCATAATGTTGTTGATGCATCATAAATTTCGTGTTTGTAAATTGTTGCTGGAATGGTCAAAATGTATCCAACCTTATTATACTTGGAAACTTAGAATCATTGAACAACATGGTGTGTCTTTGCTTTGATACTACTGTTAAAGTTTTGTTACGGTATTGATAGAGAAGGCCTTTAGAGGACACAACATTTGTAGGTTGACACGTACTCCATACACTTGTTTTGTTGAGCTTGACTTGTAGAAATGTATTTAGTTGAGAAAATGGTTAAAACAAGGGAAATTTTTGCTATCTTGACTTTATTTCAGTGCTAAAATTAATTTAGAGTACTTACTATGCTTGAGTAGGGGTGAGCAAATTTGGTTTAAACTGAATCAATTAAATTAACTGAATTTTTTTGGTTAATTCAGTTAAAAAGTTAAGTTAATAATCAATTTAATTTAACTAATTCGGTTAAAATAAAATTTCAGTCTGTTTGGTTAATCTTTTCAGCAAGTTCAGTTAAATTGATTAAGAGAATTTTTTAACTGAATTAACTGAGTTAACCAATTGCATACCCCTAATTTTTAGCTTGACTGTCCTTTTTGTGTTAGGTACTAAACGAATGGGGACTCTAGAGTGTAGAAACTAAAAGAATGGGGACTCTTGAGTGTAGAAAGCTGAAAAGAGAAATCATATGTGCCTATATTTTATTTGTTTAAAGACAAAAGAGCATACGAATATAATTTGTTCTTGGCATCTATGGAGGCAGAGAAACTGATCCACATGTTCTAAACAGTATAGTCATTTTAGTTCCAGAAAGACCTCCATTTTTGTAATGCAAGTTGCAAGATTATATTCAACCAAGCATGTTTGTACTCATGCATGCATTTGTATCTTCATGCTATTGTCTCTTCTTAGCTCAATTTTTTAAATAATGTATTGGCTCATTATTTTTGACCATAACCAAGCCTGTGTGTAATTTTTGGATGGAGCTGTATTCTGATGCTGCTCTCTTCTCAGCTGAGTGTTGGGTACAATGTGATGGTTCACGACCATTGGCCATTTACATATGAAAAGTGCACTTAAATGGTAAAGAATAGTATATAATATAGAAAAGGAGGAGAAGAAGCATTCTTGCAGACTAACATGGGTGCTGAGTTACTCTATGAGTTATGTTTTGGCAGCTGCTGCTTGAATTTTTTTGGTTGGTACTAGCTGCACCTTGGCAAAAATATTGACTGCTTTACTGCCTCCTCTTGATGTCCTTATGTATCATTCACAGCTAGCAACTACCAGTTTCAAAAATATGATACCACATTCCCTGGCACCAGTGGCTGATCAATTTGATGAGAAGAAAGTTGTAACCAACCTTGATTTAGAAACTACCAAGGAGCAAGGAATCAAAGATTGTGGTCTTACTCTTAAAGACAAAAATGTGATCGAAAATTCATCTTTTAAGTCTGCACAGAAGAGAATGCATAAACGAGACAGGGCTAAGGTTAAGGTACTGCTCTTGCTAACTTTTTGGGCTAATCCAATTTAAAATCATTTAGTAAGCTCTGATCGAAAGGTGAAAAACTTGAGGAAATTTTTTTGAAAAGGTTTGACTGACAGTGTTGGTAGACATGCTATCCTGCAACCTCAAGTCATATTTTTATTGTGGCATACCAAATAATTAAAATGAAAAACGTTAATGCACTTGAACCTGTCTAAAGTATCTTTCTATTCTTTTCATGTTTTTATTTAACCTTCTGCTTGATATAAAGGGTGCTTTTAGTGAATATGAGTTCTCTTGTAATCAGTTCAACTCAATAAAGGGAAAGTTATTTGAACATTCTGTTTGTGGATGTCTACACAAAATGATAAGGTAGACCTTCTAAGTTCAACTCTCACATAATATAATCATATGGAATGAGTTTGCAATGATGATACTCAGAGAAAAAATTGAATCAATTGTCGTTTATGTTGTTTTCTAGGTTTTTACTGCAAATTTGTAAGAAAACGGTCTTTTGCAGCTTCCTACCCGTAACTTTACCCAGATTATCATATCAATATGCTCTTGCTCTTTCACTTATTTATATAATCATGTACAGCACTGTACTTTCTGGTATTGAAAGTAAATGGTATTGAGTATGCTTCTTTTCAACAGGAGCCTGCTGCACAGGTTGTGAATAATTCAGGCCTGGATGCCTCATATCATTCAGCTGACCACCTGAACAAGAAGAGTGCTTCTAGATTGAAAATCGTGAGTGAGGAAGCAACAGTACACACTTCTATATCTGCATCAGATATTTTAATCCTAGATTCATCATCAAATCCAAGGGGGAAGAGAGCAGATCTTAGCAGGAAAGTGAAGGTATGACCTGCTATTTAATTCATGTCAGCACCAAAATGTGCTGCATCATTAGATAACTTCATGGCTATACTTAACATGCTTTGAGGTTGATTCTGTTATGACTGCCCTCACTTGAGGGGGCTGTTGCAGTCTGTGGTACCTTATTCTTATCAGTTCCTCCTTTTAGAATGAACAGCCTGCAAATATTATTGCCAAAGATTTCGACTCAATTGCTTGTAAACAGACAACAGGCCACTCCAATGAGATGAAAAAGCTGCGCAAGCATGACCTGAAAGTTAATGGATGTGAAGTGCAAGAACATAATACAACTACTATCGGAAAAAGTAAAATTTCAAATTCAAGTTTGAATTTTGAACATAAAGGAAATATTCTGAAAGCAGATAAGGTACAATAAGCTCTTTCTCTCACATGTAATTGTCAATTTTAGGAAAATATACCTATGGCTATAACTAGCATTTGTTTCCATAAGTGTATTTCAAGTGCTACTGTGAGTCATTTGTTCAAATCTAACTTAAACTTGCCTATTTAATTAGCTTATAATGTCATTTTCTGCAAGCAGCCTGCAAATGCTGTGGTTAAAACTATTAGTCCTGATACTTTGAGACATGCCACTGGCCTCAACGGGAAGGGAAATAATTCTGATTCCAGGTTAGGTGCTGTCGGACAGGCAGAAAGTCTAAACTGTGATATGGAGCAAAAACTTTGTGACTTTGCTGCGAAATCTGCACGTAAACGAGGCATCAAAGAGTTAAAGTTTGCTTCAACTGAGCAAAAAGAGCCTTCAAGTTCATTCTTTAAGGGAGAAGGGAAGAGAAAAGACTCTTTACAAGTTGTAAAGCGAAAAGAAGCTCCACTGAGTGACGATGAACACTTCGCCTTAACCTCACTTATAGAGCTGCAGGATGAGAGGGGAAAGGATAAAACCATTCTACAGATGGAGGGAAATCCACAACTGGAGGAAGTTCAGATGGCTGAAATTGCTGCTAGAGATGACAAATTTGTTATGAACTTATATATGAGGTCACAAAGAGGAAAGCTAAAGATAGTAAAGACAACTGAGTCGATTTCAGCCAGTGTTGAAGAGCCTAGTTTAAATTCCAAGGAGAATGTTTCAAACTCATCTCCTATTTCAAAGGGCAAGAGACCATGGAAATATGCTAACAACCATACTTTAAATTATTCTTTGAGTGGTAAAATCACTAAGAAAACAACTCAGCATAGCCAATATGAAGTTGAAGACCAGAGCATGATGCTCGATGCTAGCCAGAATACAATGTCACTGCCACAAAAGAAATGTAAAAAGTTTTCTAGTGTACCAATATTTGTGGAGATCAGAGGTTCATCTGTACAAATGAACATCTCAAAGTTGCATGCGAATCTAAATGGGAGTACAGCTAAGACAGATATTTCTATATCAGAGGCTTCTGTTGATGGTTCCTGTATAAAGGGTGTGACACCCCAGCCTTTTGATATAAGTAACTTGATGAAAATGAAGTTGTGTGACCTGAGGGCAATTGCAAAAGCACAGAAACTAACAAAATACTCTGGACTTCGGAAAGAAGATCTGGTCAAGCAATTGGAAAATCGATTCCGTTGCTAATGAATATGTGGATGGCTTCTGTACAGGTTGGTTTCCCAGTTGTTTTGTTTTCTTGTACATGTTATAAAGAATTTTTTCTTTTGGCATGCCTGGTTATCTTATATAGTTTGAATTGCTCCAGTGTGCTGCATCATTGTCTGAATCCCAAGGTAAAATCTCATGGTGCAGTCTTCATTGGAAGCACAGGTTTTTCGAAGTACATAGAATCCCAGAAAACAACAAAATGTAGTATTCTTACTTAGAGGACCTGGTTCAATGGCTCATCAAATGACATTTTCTTCTGTTCACCTATTTGGGAGATGGGTGTTGTGCACCGTAGTGACCACACACACACACACACACACAAAAGTATCGAGTCAAAACATGATATTTGCTATAGGGTTGTAAACGCAAGTCTATCAGTTGTGGTTTATGGTAACAGGAACATACTGATATGATCAACATTATAGATCAAACGGTTTTCTGCTGTCTATTTGACATTGTTGTCAGGATTGTGCTTGTCGCTTCAATTGTCGCTTACCAAAGTGCAAATGAATATGATTTTTATTTTACGTTTGAGTTGCACAAGTGTTGGGAATAATTATCCATAATATAGAAGCCTTTTGAAGTCTTTTGGAATAAAAAAAATTTCTGATTTTTCATTGATAATGCATTCGTTAATTACTATAAAATTCATCCTCAAATTAAACTAATTTTGTTTCCAATTTGGCTTGAGATGGACATGTATCAAATTTGTTAAGACAAGAGTAGTTGTGATGGATGGACGATCAGGCTTTAAATTGTTTAAAAGAAATTTTGGGAGTCAAGGAAATTAGGTGGTGATCGTTGGAACCAAATCTTTTGAGAAACCTTGTAATGTGCCTCCGAGATTAAAAAACAGAGGAGTCATACTCATAATTGATGAACTATTAGGAACGAAGGGGTGCAATTATCTTACAAGTTAATGGTTATTAAATTTCGTTGCCAAGAAAAGCCAAAAGAAGCCCTTTCCTTTGACTAAACGACGTTCTGCAAAATTGCAACAATCATGCCTTGTGTCACAATCTCATAGTAACAAGCGATCACCCCAGGGTTTATCTCTTTAATCTGTAACTGAGGCGGCACTTCTCTATTGGTCGCATTAAGTGCCCCCCTCATACAGGCTATATCTATGGCAATTGAGGCTCATTTTTTGGCAACATGAAATATTCCGAACAAGTTTCCTTCTCTTACTCACCAATTCCCAGGTATCTTCTATCAACTCCTAGAGCTAGCTCCCTATTTCTTTCTACTTCCAATATCCTAACCCTTACTACCATCTTACTTGTTTGATCTGCCACAGCACTAACTATTCCGGGGTCTGCTCCTATCCTCATCTCTGTTAACTTGTTTGCATCCCATGTCCAAAGGACTTTCCATAGACGTCCACTCAGAAGGTCTATTTCAAAGCAAAGGGCATTTTCATTCATGTTTTCTCCTCATCAATACCAAGTCAATCCAATTGGTTATATAAATTCAAAAGGCAAATCTTACAGGTGGCTTGCCTTGCAGAGGCACAATCAGACCACTTTCACAAGAAACATGTGAACAATCTATAGAATTCTTTTGTCACAAAGCACCAGACTTTATCTCAGCTTAATGTCAATCCAGAGGGACCAAACTCACAATCTCATCTTTTCCAACTTTTGTGCTGTTGCTTCTGAAACATGACCTGATGACATCAAAGAGCAGTATCAGCAAGATGTCACCGATGTATGAATCCAACAGCCATCAAAACAACCACTAAAGAAGGAAATAAACATGACTCATTAGGTAGGCATGAACGTCAGGCTATTTCAGGAGCCAAGAAGAGGACTAGTGACCAAAAGAATTTGGGGAATGAGGATTATTTCAGTGCTGAACAAAATAATTTCCCAGCACCTAAAATTTGGCTTTTATATTCACCAAACAATTTCTCCTCTCCACTCCCACCATGAAATTTTGATTTTTAATTCTTTATTTGCAGTATCATTTTACTTCCTTTGGTTGACATAGCCCATTATAATGATCCACATAATCAGACTGAAACAAGGTCAAAGGAAAATTTTGGAATTCAGCTGCATCTGCTTTCAACTTAAATCAATATACATGTGAAGAAAAACATCATATTGTTAAAACTCTAATCTCGAGCTGCAAGTAAAAACATCATATTCTTAAAAGTCTAATCTAGAGCTGTCCTATTCCCAAAATTACTTGTATATTGTATCTAGTTGTAGGACAAATTGATAACATATAAGCTTCTATAGTCAGCATAACAGTTTTCAATTGTTACCTCTCATACTCTCCAACTTCTGATCAGCCTCGCTAACTGCTTGGACAAGATGGACAATCCGATATTTGAGTTTTTCATTTTCCACAGCAAGCTTCTTAGCCTACATGGTAACAAGTCAGCATGCTATAAACTCTGCTGTTTTCCATAAAAAAAAGACAAAGGTCAACTACCTTCTCTCGCTCTGCAAGTGTCTCAGCGTTTGCATCTTCTAGCTTTGCCTGTAGTTCACTAATTAGTTTGGAAGGTTCCCGATTTCCGGCATCTATATTGCTAATATTTAGGTAGACTCATTAGAATCTTAATTTATTCAAACTAAATCAGTTAGTCAAATGGAATACCTTGGCCATTACCTGTCTTGCGAGCTAGAACAGCTTCTAGTCTGGATAACCGTTTCTTTAATATGAAAACAAAACTAGTTAGCAACATACAGGATGCAATATTATGAAAAAGCCAAGTGTTTATTGACTATTATCCAAAATCACAATATAATTAAAAGCATTGATAGGCATTTCAAAGAACAGCAGTTCAAAAAGTTCTGATAATTCTACAGGGCATAAGTTAGAAATTAATGACAAATCACTAGTATGAGGTACTTCTAAGCCCTGATATGGAGGTTGCTTGACAGAGAGCCACTCCAGAAGTCCAGTGTAGACAACTGGAAACATATCTGCAGACATAAAGCATCAGGTTCTAAAAGCATACATTTTGTTTCACAAGGTTAAAATCACCAAGGCAATTTCCATGACTGCTCAAACACAGCAATTGCAGAATCATCTGTTAGTAACCCACTAAGAAACGAATTAAGATACATCCACGGAACTCCATTGCGGGTGAAAATGATAAACTCATACAATTTGACCCCCAAAAAAACCAAAAAAGGAAGTGGGGCAATGGGTTTGTAGGCAGAAGGTTCAAGCAAGAGAGAATTACCCAAAAATTTCCTAACAAAATTTGCCGTAGGAGAACTAAACTGGCTGCACTTGAAACCCAAATTTGTATGCAGATTAAAATAGAACCCTTCATCCAGCATTAGACAAAGACTGAGTTTTATTGAAACATTTCAATTTGTTTTTATTGCAAGATTATTAACCAATAATTAAATTTTCTAGTAGCAAAATGGAGTATATAACAAAACTAAATAAAATTTAACATTATTGTTTACAGGAAGCAAAAAGGAATAGAATGAAAACCTCGGCTTGGGTAGCTCTTAGGTAGAACGGCTTGAGGAGCTCTTCGCTCGCCATCTTTTGGTTCCGTTGAAACTTGAAAAGCGTGGATTAAACGGTTCTGTTCAGAGCAGAGTCCACGCTCTTAATGGCTGCTTCCACACGCTACAACCCAACCCTTCTTGACTTGCCAAAACCCTTTTACCCACACGTACCTATACTGTACAAATACGTGTGTATGGTTGTGCATGTACCGTAACGTTTTTCACATTCCTATATTAATCGAAATGCCAAATAAGTTCAGTGTTTATTCATAAAATGATGGAAATAAGTTACACTATAGAGAGTTCAAAAACATTTATCCATTAACAACGCGAATATTGTAGATACTCCATTTTATGCGAGTCTCTCCCTTAGTCTCAGTGAAAATTTTAAAAGCATTTCGAATTTCCATAGTTAGATATTTTAGGGTCTAATTTATTTATTGGGTTGGATTCTTCCATACTAATTGGGATTCTGGTTGCTGTTGGCACTGTTAACTGACAATTGAATAGTTGCAGCTATAGCTGTTCTGTTGTTTTCATATATTCTTGCTGTATTTAAGAATTGAAACTAAACTTTAGCATATATTTAGTGATCATTGCCATGGAATTAGCTCCTTAGCTTTCTTCCGAGTTGTAGTTATTACTACTATTATTATTATAGAATGTAATAAAATGATTTCTTTCGTCTCTATATTTCCTATCATCGTCATGGTCGGATTGGTAAATGGTCAGTATGGCTGAGGAACCAGTTCAGTCTAGGCCAAACTAGGCTTGCACCATTTTTGCTTTTGTTCAGTCATTGCGCCACGTGCATTGGTACAGTCTAGTTTGAGCCCAAACTGTTTAAACAGACACTTGGTCTAGATAAAAAAGAGAATTGCAAATCTCAGCAAGTATCAGAGCCATATTCTTAAAAATCAAAGTGTCTCTGACTAAATTACTGTTCAACAGCTTGGGCAAAGAGACTAATTTCATCAACCCAGCTTTCAATATGTATTAAGGGAAAGGCACTATTCATTACAAAACCACAATGTTTCTCACTGATGCAATTGCTTTCATATGATTAGTCTCCTTCAAACTTGAATTTGCTGTGATAACTTGTCAAGGCTGGCCAAGAAGTGAAGGTCTGTAGAATGCATGGCTCTGTGCAATCTCAATGCGGTCTCGGGGATCATTCAAGGTTTCATCCCTCAGTGCCTGAAGGATAGCTTGAGATGACTTCTCCCTAAAGATTCAAAATGTATGACAAGCTTAGCATTGGACATATTGATCATCAAAAACTATGTGAGTACCAATTGGTCGAGGTATAGAAAAATCTACTGATAGTTTATGTGCTGCTGGCACAGGAGAAATGGGTGTTGGTTTCAGTGAGGCAGGTACAATATATAGCAAAACTTATATTAAGGTACCATTTTTTTCTTGTGTTACTATCCAGGTAAGAATCTAATGCTTAGATATAAATCTTGTTATTTGTGATTTCCAGGCTGAAAAGTAAATTTAGGTAACTATTGAACTTCTCGTCTTGCATAAGCCTACTGAGGATTAAGAAATTACCTTGTTATGAGAATTTTGTAGAGTGTCTTTAATATAGGGCACAACTCAACAGGAGCAACAGGCTTGTTTCCTTCAGGATGCAACACACTTAAGCTTGATTGACTGAGAAGTTCATAAAATGCTCCTACTGCAGAGACACCCTGGAAAAGAATTAACATTGGTTAATTTTATCGTCCAATGATCAAATGGATATGTGCGATCTCAGTTATAGCTGAAACAGCAAATTGTAGATTATGCTAATAAGTTAGAACTGGATCAAGGTTTCTGGAATATCTGCATAGATAACCCACAATTATCACAGCCACTTGGCTGCAATGCAGCATTCACCTTTTCTGGTTCTTCCTTTTTAAAGATTTTCACTTTGATCGTTAAGAACAAAAACTGTAAATTCCTGCTTCAAAACCATAATTGCAGAGGTGAATTTAATTAATGAGTCAATCTTTTGTTTATCATTTTCTATAAACATAATGGTTTTAGACATTGAAGCTGAATACCATATGTATGGGGGCAATAAAGACATCATTCTCTTAATGATTTGTTATGCAGAACCAGTTCATACTTCATGAATCCTGAAGTACTGGCACATTCTCAACAAGAAACAATTTTGAGACCACCAATTGCACTCACAAAATACAGTTGTAAAATATGATGTTGAAGAAACTATTTTACCTGAATCATTCCTTTTCCACTGATGCTATCACCCATATCCCGACTTAGTTCTCCTTTGGCTAACATTTGCCCATACCATGCATTACGACCTTTCAACAAAGTTACATAAGTGTCAGCCAGCAAAGGGCCTGCAAGCTTCTCAGGTTCTTCAGCCAACAAGTGAGTAATAAAAATCATCTCTGATGTACAATGTGCAAAATATACTGATTTGCTGGTAGCACTCTCATTGGTCAGGGCTGCTACCATTCCTGAGAAAATCAAACTTGAATGTCAATATGTTGTTCCAGAATTTAGAACAGTAACTTTTTTTGAACTTGACTATGATTTGATTATTACCTAATTCCATAGATCTTAAATTGAAATCTAAACATAGCTTTACCCACGTTCTTCCTTAAACATATAAGGTTGTTTGACCTATGTGCATATCAATCAAGAACCCACAGTATAAATCTGCATTCTAATTCTTATTGGCATGTTAAGGATGGGACGATCATCAAGACTAACCCGCTGATTACTCACTGTTGTCTGATTGTTCATCCTTGACAGATCAAGCAATAGGCTTGTTTTTTCATAAGCAATATTGAGCAGTGTTGTCCTTTCAATTGTTGAAATCTCTATTGAGCACCTTGTTTCCAAAGGACATATGACAAATTGTTCCCTAATTATGATTAGAAATTAAGATACAAAGATTTCCTGCAAAGCTATCTCCACCAGAAATCATGGAGATAAGCAATTCATTGGACTCAATAGTCTCCTAGTTTCAGTAGACACCTAGCTTTGGTATGTTTTTGGTTACATAATAAATGTCCCATGAAATAAGAATTGTTTATAAATCCCTGTAAATATAATCTGTCCCAACAGTATTCCCAGGATGCCTCTCTTAAGGGTATAATCCATCTTCTCCAAATTCGTTCACACTTACACTAGATGGTTGTAGTTCACTAAAGGAGAAGATAGGTCTGTCAACCCAAGAACCAGACCTTGTTAATTTTACCCAAAATTTATTTGGCACAAGCTGAGAGATTCTATACTAACAAGGTGTTTTCTTATAGAAAACAAAAGAAAGTATGGATTGATTGTTACTTATGTAATTAATGATCTTATGCAGCACCTTGTTTCAATTACTTTCTCCCTCTTTTTTGTTCCTTACAGGCTGATAGGATTCATAGGAATGCAAATACATAATTATCCGGAACGACTGAGGTTTAATTTTTTCTGTATCAGGTTGTTTTTACCTTTTATTGATGGTGGTTAACATCAATGATAGATGATTAAAATAGGTCAAGGTTTCAGCCTATGACTGATAAGACTAAAGTACCAACCTCAGGTGAAACAGAGCTAATTGTAGTTTTGTCCCCACAAACAAAGGATGACAGAATAATATAAAGAATACTCTTCCAAGGATAATTGAATCACAACATCAATAGAGGTGACAGTTCCTGGAGGCTACCTAGGAGCTGAGAAGAGCAAGGAGTTACCAGCTATATATCAACTACATGCTTGGCAGTTTGGTCAAGCTGCCAAGAGGAATAATGGCCAACCACCCAGCAAATGAGTCACTGTTTCTAAATCCAAGAGGTTGCGTTGAGTAATTCTTAAATGCTGGTTCAGTGGCCTTATCAGTTTTTTGTTTTTGTTTTCCCCCAGACCTGAAGTTTATTCCTATAATATTTGTCCAATATAAATAACAAATAAATTCAGCAAGGGGATCTTTCATAATTATTAAATCTTTTATGGGTCAGGGAAAAAAATCACTGCAGATATTGTTGTGTGTAATATGAATTTTATTGGCTAAAGATGTAGAGGTATACACTTACCAGCTCCAATGGCATAGACATTCTTCAGGCCACCCATGACTTCATGAGTGACAAGGTCACTGTTGTCCCACACAATGAAATGGGGCTGCCTTAAAAATTTTGCTAGTGGTTTCCTCCACTTTTCGGCTCCGCATATTCGAGCATTAGCATATTCCTTATTGTAGATTTCAGAGGCAATATTTGGTCCCCCAAGATAGAGTATATTATCTATAGGTACTCCAGCTGCAAGGAACATACTGATAAAGCTCAAAAAAATGATAGACAAAAGGTTTTCTTGAGAGGAAAAAGTAGACAAAAAAAAGTAAACTATGTGTTTAACAAAAAGACATTCACGGCTTCTAGCAAAAACAGATCTTGGAAACAGATTGTGGATTCTGCATTTTTGACCTCCTGGCAAATCTAACAATGAAAGTAGGAAACAGATTATGGAAGTTGAATTAAGTACATTTGCATTTTATAGTGATGGAGGTAAGTTCCTTTCACAAAGTGTGTAGGGAATTCATTATCTGAAAACCAACCTCCCCCTTTTCCCCTCTTGTTCCCCCAGGCGGCAACCAACAACCGAGAATAAAAAAGGAGGACAGGCACAATTAGGAAAAAGAAATCCTCAGGCATCAGCTAGGAAGCAACATAGTTCTACATCACACATCATACTGTTAACTACTTAAAAACAAGTATTTACTGACCTAGCAGTTTGAATATTCTAAATGAATTATAGTTGCTAGAGGCAACAAATAAATATTTGTCTTGATAAGGTTTCAGATGAGTTATGTTGGCTTGTTGAGTATGAGTCCACTCGAATGTATTTGTAACAGAACCTTAGAAACATGTTAAATTTTCAGATTGTTTCATGTATGCAACATGCTTTTTCTGGTTCAAATTAGCAGCATGGTAATTTATCATATACAAAGCATATTAACCCCTGAAATAGCAAAAAATGATATGATCCATATGACTTTTTAAGCCAGAAATCAGATACTTCTATGCCATCAAATTCACTAAGCTGCTACTTAACAACCTAATAGCAGCAAAAGTATTTCAATTTTCATCAACTATGAAATGCATGTCATGATTCAACTCCATTTTGTTCCTGGTTGCATCTATGCTTTCCAATGTTTTATTTATCCAAAGGGGAACGCATATAGGAAAACGTAGAAGAAGAAGAAGAAGAAGGAAGAAAAAGTTCACTAAAGCAGAGCCAAGAGATGGTAGGTTTGAACATTTTTTCTTAACTCAAAACCATAAGTTTCAGAGAATCATTTTAGATTACTGGAGTATTGATTTACGTTGTCCACAAAATACTCATAAGATCATCTGCAATTAAAATTTTTCCTTCTTTCACCAATGCTGCTAAAATGTAAAACAAATAACAGAAGCACCTCCCTGATGAAGACACCGAAACTATTGTCGGATTTCACAGCATAAACACGATATGAGCATCAATTAATTGAGGAGAAGTCTTACTTGCTCGGTTAATCATTTGTGTTGGAGTTATGATATGAGGGACAGGTTCCAGAGCAGCCTCTATACCCTTTGACAAAGAGATAATGATAGGCACTGTGATTCGTTCCTTCCAATAATTACTGATCTCTTCAAACACCTCTCGTGTTTCAGTTGAAGGCAAGCCATTTACCACAATATCAGCATCCCAGACGGCTTCCTGCAAATTGGTCACAACCTTCAAAGGACAAAGTGGTGTATCAATCATGTTCAAGCAAAACCCGTCTTTCAAAATCTCATCAGCAAAAAGAGTGCGATCGCCTAGTCTTGCCTCAACATACTTCAAATAGGCACAACGCCGGATCAACCTCCTCAGTACATCTTCCCTTGAATTGATCACTTCAAATAGATGTTCTGCTGTGGCTCTGTCAACAGTTTTTCCGGGCCTTCTCCATATCCTGATTTGAACCTTTTCTCGAAACTGGCCGTAGCTATCTTGCAGCAAAGCTGCGAAGACACTGCCCCAAGCACCGGCTCCCACACTGACAATCCTCAACGGATCACCATCAGTCTTGCTAAGAAGGAGCCGAAGCTCATCAAGTTTCTCTTCCAAGCCATTAAAATTGTGAATAGATCCATTTGAGTACAGGCTACGGTGCAATGTGTCTACACTGCCTACCATCTTCTTAGAAGAAAAAGCCCAACACAACAAATCAACTAATAACAATAACAGAGGAAACCCTGACAATTTATCAGCTCTAATTCTAAAAAGAAGACTATATATGAGCTCCAAGATGATCCTGACAGCTTATCAGGTAGCCCAATTTCTGAAAACAACCCACCTTTGATTTTATATGGCTTTTTGTACTCCTAAAAACCACACTAATCAATCTTTGGTTGAAACAAGAAAGAGCATTTCCAATTCCCAAGTTGCACCGTGCTTCAAAAGAATAAAATTTTATTGGTGGATTCTTTTACCAAAACCAAAACTAACTTTGATCGCTTCATTTATATGTTCATACCAACCAGTTGTAGAGATTTGTCTTCTACTGAGTTTCAATATAACTAGGACATTCAGACAAGGGTACAGTTGGTGAATCTAGCTATGCACTCGGAGTTTATTGAAGTCTGCTTGAAAGAGATTATCGCAATATTCAAATAGTGCCTTGTTTTCCCCGTCTCAGAGTTTGTTCATCTACCCATCTATAAACTTCAAAGGAAACCATAAAAATACAAAACAAAATGACCCTCCCCACCAAAAAAAAAAAAATTATGGGCAAACGAGTACCAACCATTTTGGTGTTGTTAGTTACAAATTAAGCTAGGGTGTCCAATTTGAGGACTTCTTTTAATTTAAAGTCCTTGCAGCCTAGCTGGCTTCACAGCAACAAATCTTAAAGCTTCGAGTGCATTATTTCATTTGGATGGGAGAAAAATGTGTGAACTTTTTATGTGCATGCAATGCAAACACCTAGAAAAATTCATGCAAAAGTAGAGGGGAAACAGAACAAGAAACAGGTGAATCAAAATTAAAGCAGCGGCAGCAGGACTGCATCACATTTGGCAAAGAGATTGAGATTTGAGAGAGAGAGAAAGGAAAGGCTAAGTATAAGAGGACATTGATGAGGAACAGTTGAGAAGTCTAGGGGAGCGTACAAATGCATTAAAGGTTTTGTTTGCAGCCAACGTCCCCAACGGTCATTAATGTCAGATGACCGTCCTCGCTTTTCTCCATGTGCCAAGCCTAATCTGAATTTTTGGCATTGCATGTTGCACATGCTCAGCCATGCTGAGTTTAGTCGGACCCTTTCCTTGCATTCCCATTTTGATTACTCAACGCAACCACCATCCACGTCCTTCTCAATGGTGCGTGTGTGTGTATATATATATATATATATATATATTCAATTATGGGTCCTTTTCCCACCTTATCATAATTGAATCTTTAAACCTACCCTTTTTTGAAAATTGCCAAATTACAAGTTTGCCATGACCAGTGGTGTCCAAAGTTCAAATCGCTAACGTTTGACGAATTTAATGCACAAATTTTGTAGGATGTAAAAATCTATTTAATTTGATTTATTTTTAATAACTAAACAAATTAGAAACACAATTTTATAAAACCAAATTATAAAATTTAAAGAAATAAAGAAATGAACTAAAATAAAATAAATTTTTAATAATTAAAAATAAAAAATTATATCAATAGAAAAAAATGAACTAAATAAAAAAGATAAATATAAAAAGGTATTTGTTATGGAATATGGACATATCACACCACATTAGACCAATTCAAATTAGAGTAAATTTGATAAATGATAAATGATAAATGTATTATCCACATTCTAGATATTTCAAGATTAATTTACATATGGAAATTATCTAGGTGATATTGTGAGATTTATCAAAAAGATAATGTAATTTATCAATTGTAAATAAGGGGTTACCCCACTCTCATTTGAAGAATAGTTATTTTTCATCCAAGCATTGTTTCAATAATACATAAAAAGCATTCTCTCAATATCTTTCTTTTCATTGTTTCAATAATACATAAAAAGCATTCTCTCAATATCTTTCTTTTCTTCCTATTTCTATTATTTTTTTACACATGTGATTAGCGCGTTATTTTTTCTTGATTCTTCATCAACTAATTAGATTTTTATTTTGTACATTGTCTAATCGGCTTAAAACTGACAACGGACTTAGAGCATCCATTCGGCCCCAAAAGCGACGATTGGCCTCTGGGAGCCTTAGTAGTTGTCATAATTAATTTATAGGTCCATTTTTCATGTGTAAAATTAAGGAAAATATCGAAAAGCCCAAGTTTCACATCTGGGAAGTGAGTGGAAGCAATTATCTATTCCCGTGCCTTGATGTGGGAATGCATTTCCGAGGGCAAAGTCTTGCTGATGTAATTATTATAGACGGGAAAGCAAATGACAAAGATAAGGTGAATGCATTGATCTTCATTCGTTGTCATTTACATGAGAGCCTAAAGATTCAATATCCGTCTTAGACCTTGAAATCCTATGGACGAGGATGAAAGAGAGGTATGATTATACCAAGATAGTTATCCTCCCTTAAGCATAATATGATTGGTAGCATCTTAGGGTGCAAGACTTCAAATCATTGTTTGACCACAACTCAACTTTATTTGATAGTGTTTATTGGTTGGAGTTATTCAGTGCTAAGCTCAATGAATCAAAGCTATTAGAGAAAACTTTTTCCACTTTCCATGCTTCAAATATTGTATTGTAGTAGCAATACCAGCAACGTCAATTTAAGGCATACTCGGAGTTGATTTTTGCTCTCTTGATTGTAGAGCAGACTAATGAATTGTTGCTCAAAAACCATGATTTTAGACTTGCTGGCTCAAAATCATTACTTGAAGCAAATGCTATCTCTAGTAAGAATACAGGTAGATTTAAAAGGCCATGAACGCAAGCAAAGGTATAACCCACGTAGGGGTGGAGGAAGACTTAACCGCCCTAGGCAATCCAACCTTGGCCCAAATCAAGGTAGAGGCAAAAAGCTCCTAAAGGAGTATGATGAACGTATCTGCCGTCATTGTGGAATGGTTGGACATTAGTTGCGTACCTGTCGTACATTAAAGCACTTTGCTTATCTATACCAAGCATCCTTGAAGGATAAAGGTAAGCGTGTTGAGACTCATGCCATTGCGAATTCTATTTTTGGGACCAACGTTGAAGCTAACAATGCCTCTATTAAGATGACTTCCTCTACTCTTGTAGAAGTAAGAACATCCTTGAAAGTCTTTGATTTCTTCGAGGACCCTAATTGCTAGGATAACGGATTAGAATGATGGAGGATAGCCTAGACTTAGGTTCTTAAGATTTTAATGTTTTCCTTGATTTTTTTTTCTAAATGTATTACCCTTGGTTGATTGTTCCTAAGGAAGACAATATGGTCATTTAATAAAATTATTATGAAATTGATTTCACATTTATTCAATCCCATGATTAATTTGTAAATTTTTATGATACTTGATGCCTAAGGTTGTCAATATAAGTGCAAATGGGAACCATCCAGGAAAAGAAAGATATCTATTTGTTTGATAGGTAACGACACATACCATACTTTATGGCAAGCACTTTTTCTCGAGTGTGACATTGCATAAGGCAAATGTCCATACAATATCAAGCTTTGTTGAGATTATTAATCGCTTCGGGAATGCCACAATTGTTTTGCCAAATGGCACCACCTTGCATATTGAGGATGCATTGCTAAGGAATAGATTGAAGAGGAATCTACTTAGTTTCAAAGATGTACACCGTAATGGGTACCATCTTGAGACAATTTATGAGCAAAATAAGAAATGTATATACATCACCTCTTATAAGATAGATTAGAAGACCATCCATGAGAAGTTGGAAGCTTTAACTATAAGATTGTATTGTGTCACTATTAGAGTTATTCAATCCCACGTTACAATGTCCTGGAGATTAGTAAATCTCGATGAGTTTGAACTTGGGCATGATCGCCTAGGTCACCAGGGGGCTACAATGATGCATAGGATAATCTAAAACACTAGAGGACACCCTTTAAAGGATAAAAAGGTTTTGTTGTCTAGGGATTATACTTGTGAAACTTTTTCAAAAGGAAGGCTCATTACTAAATCTTCTATGACTAAGGTTGATCTTGAATCTCCTTCGTTCTTGCAAAGAATACAAAGTGATATTTATGGACCAATACAATTAGCAAGTGGGTCATTATGATATTTTATGGTATTAATGGATGCATCTTGTAAATGGTCCCATGTTTGCCTATTATTGACGTGCAACATCGCCTTTGCACATTTACTTTCGCAAATTATAAAGCTCTGTGCACATTTTCCTAATTATCCAATCAAGGGCATAAGAATGGATAGTGCTGGTGAATTTACATTAAAGAGCTTTGATACGTATTGTGCTTAACTAGGAATCAAGGTTGAGCATACGGTTCCACATATGCATACTCAGAATGGATTGGTAGAATCCTTGATTAAACACATCCAATTATTGCTCGTACTTTTTTATAGAGGAAAAAGCTCAACTTTTCAGTATGAGGTCATGCTGTTGTGCATGCGGTGGCTCTAATTAGATTATGCTTCACTGTTAGCCTCTTGCAATCTCCCATATAGTTGATTCTAAGGTATAAACTAGACATTTCACATTTATGCACCTTTGGTTACGCTGTACAGGTGGTTGTGACACTGTAAAAAAAGACTAAAATAGGTCTCTAATGCCATTTGGGCATTTATGTTGGTTTTGATTCATTGTCCATTGTTAAGTTCTTGGAACCAATGATGGATAATCTTTTTTGCCACCAGATTCACGAATTGTCATTACGATGAGACAATGTTTTTATCAATTGGGATTCCTACGGCTTCCATAGTTGAGAAGTAAAAACCAATTGAGAATTTCTCCTAGAATGAGAAAAATCTATACCATTTAGATTCAAGAACTCCTAAATGTGAAAACGAGGTGTAACGTATAATCTATTTACAAGTTATTGCCAATAGACTTTCTAACACATTTAATGATAATGCCAATATCACAAAGTCTCATATTTTAGCTATGAATACTTCAGCTATGATTGTTGTTCCTAAAGGACAAGCTGAAATGAATCAAAATGGCCTACGCCTGAAGCGTGGAAGACTGATGGGATTAAAAGACATTATCTCTCAAAAATGAAGAAGGAGGAATGTGGAATACACTCTAGAAAAGCTTGGTATTAAGCTTGCTCTAGAAGAGCCTAGTGCTCCTTAAGAGGCACAAACCTTTGAAAAGATCACCGACTGTAAGAACACTAAGATCTCTATTATATATTATAATAAGATTTAAGCTCAAAATGAGATAATCATCGATGATGTTTTTGCTTTCTCAGTTGCTTATGAGATTATGAATGATGATTATGAACCGCGACTTATTATCTTATGTCGTCGAAGGTAAGATTGGCCTAAGTGGAAGGAAGTAATCTATGCTGAGTGGGCTTCCCCAGCCAAATGAGAGGTTTTCGGACCTGTAGCTTGAACACTTGACAATGTAAAGCATGTTGGATACAAGTGGGTCTTTGTTCAAAAATAAAATGAGCAAAATGAGGTTGCGAGGTATAAAGCTCGACTTGTTGGCCAAGGTTTCTTTTAAAGACTTGGGATTGATTATGCTGATATGTATCCACTTGCGATGAATATGATTACCTTTCGTTTCCTTATTAGCCTAGCTATTTTTGAAAAACTAGAAATGCGTCTTATGTACGTTGTGACGGCATATCTATATGGTTCATTAGACTTTGATATTTATATGAAAATTCTTGAAGGGTTCAAAATACCTGAAGCATATATTCCTTGCAACTTATTCTCAATAAAGTTGCAAAGATCTTTATACGGGTTTAAATAATCTAGTCTAATATGGTATCTACACTTACGTGAGTACCTAATTAAGGAAGAGTATAAGAATGATCCTATTTGCTAGTGTGTCTTTATTAAGAAATTGGAAACTAAATTTGCTATTGTTGCAGTTTATGTTAACGATATGAATTTGATTGGAACTTCAGAAGAATTATCTAAAATTGCTGAATATTTGAAAAAGGAGTTTGAAGTTAAAGATTTAGGTAAAATCAAACTTTGTCTTAGTCTAGAGCTTGAGCATAAAGCAAATGGAATACTTGTCCTTTAGTTAGCATACATTGAGAGATTGCTTAGATATTTTAACATGGATTGAGCTCACTCATTGAGCACCCCTATGGTTGTGAGGTCTCTTGATCCCCAAAAGGATCCATTTCATCCTAGAGAGCTTGATCAGGAAATTCTTGGTCTTGAAGTACCAATTTTAATGTAATTAGGGTTTTGATATACTTGACACAATGTACGAGACTAGATATAACTTTTGTGATAAATTTGTTGACACGTTTTAGTTTTGAGCCAACTTAGAGACATTGGAATGGGATAAGACATATCTTCTGTTATCTATGAATAATGATAGATTTGAGATTATATTATTCTAAGGATTCCATTAATTTTGGTTTAGTTGGATACGTTGATGTGGGATATAAATATGATTTGCACAAGGCTCACTCTCAAATCGATTTTTTATTTTGTTATAGTAGCATTATCATTTCTTGGTGCTTTACTAAGCAAAAGCTAGTAACTACATCCTCCAATCACTTTCAGATTATCGCTCTATATGAAGCTGAAAGAGAATGTGTTTGGTTGAGATATTCATAATTTTTGTTGTTTAACACTGGTTGCAAATTCTCCCACCATAATTTATGAAGATAATGTTGCTTGTGTTGCACAAGACAAGGGAGGATATATTAAATGTGAAGGGACCAAACATATCTTGCCGAAGTTTTTCTACACTCATGAACTCCAGGAAAGTCGACAAGTTGATGTTAAACAGATTCGCTCCACCAATAATCTTGCAGATATTTTTACTAAGTCATTGCCAACATCAACATTTGAAAAATTAGTATATGGCATTGGAATGTGATGAAAGATTCATTTGCCTTTGGAATGGCAAAATATCATTCACCCCAGAAGTGACAAGTCCTAAAAGCGGTAGACAAAAGTGGCAATATGGCTGAATTGAGGGAGAGCAATTACAGACTTAATGCATTGTACTCTTTTTCCTTTTTGTCCAATTTTTGTCCCGTTGAGTTTTTTTGACTTAAGCTTTTAACAAGGCAATAATAACACATTCAATTAAGCCACCACAGTGGTGTTCCATGCAAGGGAGAGTGTTATGGAATATGGACATATTACACTACATTAGACCAATGCAAATTTGAGTAAATTTGATAAATGATAAATGTATTATCCACATTTTAAATATTTCAAGATTCATCTACATATGGAAATTATCTAGGTGATAACGTGAGATTTATAAAAAAAAATAATGTAATTTAGAGATATATCTTATTAAGAGATTGTAATAGCCATTGATCTTTTAGGAGCTTTAATTATAAATGGGGGGTCACCCCACCCTCATTTGAAGAATTGTTATTCTACGTTCCAAACATTGTTTCAATAACACATAAAGAGCATTCTCTTAATATCTCTTTTTTTTTCTTGTTTTCATTATTTCTTTTACAACAAAATTATCTTTCTTGTAATTTTTTATGAATTATTACAACATAAAGGGAAAATACAAAAAGATATCATTTAATATTTATTACTACATATTAGTGTTTTTTTTGAAAAAAAATTTATTTATCTAAAATCTCAAATGAACTTCTCTTATACGTCAAAAGTTTTGAAATTTTAAGAGCCAAACTCTTTGCTTCTACTTTTGCAATAGAAAAACTCTTCCATAAGTTAGTCATATACTCACTATATAATAAATTTTAAAATTAAAATTATTCAAATATTTTATATATTTTGATAATAAACTATTATGAAATTGGCAAGCCATATATATCAAAGCTTGACTTTTGAGCTAAAAGAAAACATGATAAATTGACTTGATCTATAAATACCTTTAATCACAACAAATGTTTGGGTTCATATAAATGGCATTTTAAAAAATAACCTTCAAAGATAAAATGTTTTTAAAAATAATCCTCTTTATAATTTTAAGTGTTTTTAGTTAAGACAAAATTACCTTTAATGAAACCTCTTCAAATTTAAGTGCATATGATGTTACATGCAATGTTGAAAAATATTATTGTTACATTCCATATAAAAAACCATTTTACATGACATAGTTAAAAAAAGTTGTTACACGCTATGTTGAAAAAAAATATTATTATTACACGTTCTGTTGAAAAAAATGTTATACACGCCATGTTCAAAAAATTTTATTGCTCTTTAATACCTAAAATGTTATTGTTACTTGTGAATCAAAGCTTCAAATTCTTTCAACTCTCTTCATTTCTTTTTGTTTTTTTTTTATAAAAATTTAGCACTGATTTTAGTGTTTCTAACATGTTTTCATAAACTAAAACTCAATTTTCCTTATCTAAGAAACCTATTTTAGTTAAAAATAGGAAAAAAAATTCTCTTTGAAAACCTAAACTTATAAATTTTAAATTCTTGAGTTTATTGATATTTAGGCCCTGAATTGATCCAATTAAAAATTATTTCAAAGATTATTTTTACCATTTTAATTTAATCCAAAACACCTAAAAATCAAATTCTTCAAATAACCACTCATCCTAAGTATAACATAATCATAGCTTGATGTCTTGACAACATGAGAGAGAGAAATCGAGAGTACAGTAGACGGATGCTGAAGAGAAGAATTGATAAAATTAAAAAGAGTTAATTTTATTTAATTTATTTAGAAAGGTTTCAAGGGTATTGTTGTTAAGTCATAATTAAATATGAGAAAAATCAATTAATTTTATTTTGGGAGAGTTAATTTTGAAATCGAGTTATCAAAGTGATCATTTCTCACAATATTCTCTTCATGTATTTTATCTTTATAAACTGCATTAATTGAAAGATAAATTCAATGAAATGACTAAATAAAAAAAATTAATGACGACTTATGTTTTACGTTGAGTAGTTGAATCATACATTATGACAATTTAAATAAGTTAAGAGTAACGAGAGTTCTAATCTAAGCTCAAGTTTATTAAGAATATCAAAGTGCCTCTCTCTCTCTCTCTCTCTATATATATATATATAAATATATTTATTACCCCGTTTGTCAACACAACGTGGTAAGATGAGTGAATCTTATAGCTACCATTTCTTGAAAAATGTCAAATTAACAGGACTGTTGTCTGAGGCACAACCCTCGGCTTCCTTTTGGAATACTTTGGATACCATATTGACCATAATAAGAAAAAGAGCTCCCCGGCTATTTTTTTTTTTTTTAAGTAAAGGAGTTATCATATTAGTAAGTGCAAAGGTACATAGAAATATCATTAATATTTCGAATTTTATGCATCTCAATTTTGGCTACTTATTTGTAAATCAGAGTTATTTGTTGAGTTTGAAAATTCTCCATATGAGTTTTTACTCTCTCAATGTTCAAAACAGTTTTTCTCATTTTTTATGGAGCACAATAAGGGTCTATAATCCATTTCATCACGGTAATTGCTTTGATTCGTCTTTTTTTTTTTTTCATTTCAAAAAAATCCAATGAATTCGTATACTATATCTTTGTGGATGGCATCCACAAAATAAATGTTTAGCTTGAATGATTTTTAAAGGATGAATTACGAATAGAATAGATGTTGGCCCGGCCGGCCCTTAATTTCATGTTAATTACAGTAAACAAAACAATAACGTATTATTAACATAATCTATATTTGCTTTTAAAAAAACATAATTTATATTTAAAACAAAGGCAGGATAGTTAAATTAAAAAGAGTGTATGGCAAAGTGACGATCAGGGAAAGGCTTGTCTTAATCCGTCGTAGCTTGTTGTGAGTCAGCTGACAATGTGCCCATCCACGGAGGTGGTAGCATCCCAGTTTGCTCATGAACCGTCTTAAACAAAGGCGGCAACATCCGGTAAACACCAGCAACCTCCTTCAATGCATTGCTACCATTACCATCCATTGCTTCAGATCCTCCATTAGTCCAAATGCTAATCCTAGGCTGCAGTCCCCGAACGGCTTCAGCATTGATCTTAGCAATCTCTTGAAACATTCCACCGTTGATCATCAAGTAATCCCTTAGGGCTCCATAGTTGCCTCCCAACGCTTCTAAAAGGGTTCGTAGATAAACACCTTGCGCTTGTGCAAGTGCCATGAGTCCTTCCGCCTCTTTTTGCTTTGCATACAATTCTACATCAGCAACCCTTTGACGGCCGTAGAATGTTGCATCCGCGATTGCCTTTTGCGCCGCTGCCTCTTTTTCCTTCTCATACAGAATTGCCTCTGCTTGTTTCTGTTTTTGGTACAGTTCCCAATTTGCCTTTTGCACCTTCATTTTAAATAAAAAGGTCAACAGAGTTAGATACGGAAAAATAGATTTGAAAAGGAGTTGCATAAATTATTTAGAGAATTATCTTCACCTTGGTATCGTACTCAACACTTGCTTGGCTAAGAAACTCAGCCTTAAGCTTCTCAGTCCTGGTCAAAGCATTCATCCTCTCCACCTCTCTTTGCAACTCAGCTTCCCTCAGAGCAACTGCCTTGGAGGCCTCCACCTCCGCCACTTGCGCCTCCTTAGCCCAACCTGCCTTCTTCTTTGCCAAATCCGCATTAGCCTCAGCCAACTCAGCTTCTCTTTGGTTCTCGAAAACCTTCACCTCTGTCTTTACCCGTATCTCCTCCTTCTTCCCCTCTCCTTGCCTCTGTGTCGATATGATCTTCGTCTCCGCATCGATCCTTGCAGCGTTTTGCAGCGTTTGCCCTTCCCTAAGCTTGGACCCGATCTCTCCCTTCATTTTAGCCTCTGCGACATCCACTTTGGCCTGATTAGCGGCCTCCATTTGAGTCTTTTGACCCAAGTAGGAAAAATACTCATGTCCAGGCACATCCACAAGTTGTTTAACATTAGCATTGTAGATCAAAAGCCCAAACTGGTTGAGCTCAAGCTGGACTTTCTCAAAAACCTCCAGTTTGAACTCTTTGGTTCCTTTGAAAATCTCTTCCATGGTCATTGAAGCTGCTAGGACCCTCGTTTCTCCTTCAATGATACCTTGTACAAGCTCTTTAACATGGTTAGAGAGCTTGTCATGAGGAGAGATAAGCTTGGCATACTTGAGGAGGCTGGACTCATCATCCACACGTGGTCCGATTGTGAAGACTGCTGGGAGAAGGAAAGGGAGCTTCTCGGCACTCATGGCCTGGACTTCGAAACTGTAGTTTACAGGCGAGACGTCGAAGACGGTGCAAGACTGACCAGGGAGTATCCATGCCTTTTTGGCAAGCTTTATGTCTGGGATACCTATGCCAGTGATCACCAGATATTCTGATGCATTTCCTACCTTATACATTATGTTTTATTTTTCTTTCTTTTTCACTCAATTACAGGGGAGAGGGATTGAGAGAAGAAAATAGTAAGAATTTGAGCGCTCAAGTCTGGACAAACGAACAGAACCAGAACAACCTATATATAATTAGCGGAAAGGATTTAAAATATTGTATAATATAAATTGTAGAAAAATTTAAATTGTGTAATGAAATATATATGTATATAGAAAGTTAATCCTAATTTTATTCACGGTCTAACTCTAATTAACAGTATTAATAAGATATCGAAATGTAGATACACATCGAGGAGTCCATATAATTGATGTTAAGGCTTGACAAAGTCGCATTTTGAATGGAGATTTTTTTATGTCTTTTGCCTCTTTGCCGCAAAGAGAATCTCATAGTGTAGTTTCTCAGTTTTTTCGCAGTGAATGTATATATGATTTGAACTTTGAAAACTCAATGTGCTATGAAGTTAAAAATTAAAGTGTCAACTTGACAATAGAATTTTCCGTGAGATTTCCATGCAAGTCACACAATGTATGAATGGACTCCATTTTCAGGATTCTTAATTTGTGCATTTTCAGGTGGTGGCCTTTTCAAATTCAATAACGTGTTGACATTTATGCCGGAATGGACAAAAGATAAGAAATTCCATTGCTATGATTGAGCAAAGGATGGATAAAACAAGGGAAAAACACACATTTTCCTGGCATCCAGCAACGCTTGGTATGACTTTTCTTTTAATGGCCGCTAGGTTTATCAATTATGTCCAAGAACAATTCAAAAATATCCTACCAGACAAATACATAAGTTACATGACAAAACCTAGTTTTTTTTTTATTAAATAATCCTATTTATTTATTTATTTAAATCAATTGCGATACTGATCCATCCAATCTGAATTCCGGAACCAAAAATTACCTAACTATATGATGGATTGATTTTAAATCGGACGACCCACACTTAGAATTGATTCACTTTTTTCATTTGTTTCATTCCTTTTGCCGAACCTTTAGTCTTAATATGTAATACTTCATATTTAACATATCTGTTTGATGGATTAATTTTTTTTTTCAAAAAAATGTGTTTGTAGTATTTTTAAGCAAAAAATAAATAAAAAAATAAAAAAATGTTTTATGATGTTTGATTTAGATTTTAATTAAAATTTTACTTTCATTCAACCAAAATATGAAGGAAAAAAAAAACATCACACATTAAGTAACAAAACTTGCATAGGAACCAAAAATTGAATTTTTCATTGCATAATTTTTTTAGAGAAAAACAAGAACGTGTACATCAGCCCAACTTGTGGTATAGTCCAAATGGTTAAATTGAAAGATGGGCTCGATTTTATAAAAATTAAAAAATCTCTAAATTATTCAAAAAAATTTCAATAAATTTTTATTTTTTTATTGTATTCAATCAATCTTTTATATTTTTATTTTGAATCAAATAAATTATTACATTTTTTTTTATTTTTAACTAAATAAATTCTCATGACTAATAATTGACTTAGTCAAATTGTGAGTAGTTATTCTATGTCATGTAGTATTGACATGATATACTGACATATTATAATGAATGATGACATGACATGATCATGCGACATTTTTCATCACTTACATCAATATCATGTGGGTATAAAATGACAAGTATTATTTTAACAAATAACAATTAATTAACTATTAAATATAAGAGCTTATTTGATTCAAAATAAAAGTATAGGGATTTAATTAGATGTAGTAGAAAAATAAGTGCTTATTTGAATTTTTTTACATAGTTTGAGAGTATTTTTTTTTTAGCATTATGCCAAGTATAATACTCAAAAGCACTCAAACTATTAAGAAAAATTCAAATAAATTCATTTTTATTACATTTAATCAAGTTTCTATATTTTTATTCTTAATTAAATAAACACTTAAAATATATGGTGTTATAAGTGGTGAGATTATATTTGACCTTAAAATGTCCGCCTGAATGGTATTTACCCATGAACTATATGTATCACTTCCGAATACTATTCGGATCATTCCCATATATTTAAATTTTAACACGATAGTCTTGATCTAACAAACAGTGAAGCTTGGAATCAAATGATTTCAAAGAAAGTTGCCAGTCACTCACTTTATTTTCTTCCTTTTTTTAAAAAAAATAAAACTTTTGTTCTCTATATCTTTGTTTGTTGTTTATGTGTAGTTCATTTGTATTAGTTAGTTTCAAAAGTTGAAATAAAAAAAATCTGCTCCTTTACCCATTTTTTCTTTCAAATCAAGATTAATAAATATAGAAATTGAAATAAATAAAATACAGGGGAAAGAGCAATAAAATCTAAAGAAATCTTAGTGAACTAATTAGAATTTTTTGTTGCAGAAAGTGACAATCAAAGGGTTTCTGTTTTGTTATTTGAGTTTTCTGCCGAGCTTAAGAAAAATTTTTGTTTATTTTATTTCATTTATATTAGTTAGTTTTAAAAGTTGGAAAGTGAAACTCTATCTTTTCACACGTTCAAATCAAGATTCATAATATAGAAAATAAGTCCAATATAAAGAAACAATGAATAAAGTCCAATAAGATATTAGTAATGAATGTTCTGAATATATGTATGAATATCCACTATGTTACAATCTAAGAAATTTAGACAAAGTCAAATAGCACAACAAGCAAGTCCAAGAAGTGTAATCTGATTTGAACTCTTATATTTGATTATGTATATCTAGATTTTAAATTTGATCAAGATTAAGATTTAAGAGTTATTAGTCTATAAATAAGACTCTTTACTTTATTTGTAAACATACTCTCGAATAAGATCTTCTTACTCCTTTTAAATACTTTCTCTCATAGTTATTCTTTTGAGTTATATTTCATAACACGTTATCAGTACGATGTTTTAATCTCTCAAGTTTTAGTATCATTTAGTTTTCATCATTATCTCAAAGTCGAAGTTCCAATTTATTCAAGCTTCAAAAGGATTTCAATGGTTTGTTTTGTTTTGTTTTTTAATTTTAGTGAATCAAGTAAGTAACATGATATCTCTTTAGAGTTTTTATCCCTGAAAATTAACTTTAATGTGAATTTACTGTCATGTAGTATGTAATATATTTTGTCTCTTGATTTATTAAATTAGAAAAAGAGATATAAGAAAAAGACAAAAGTGGATAGAACAAAAAGAATATAGATAATCTCTGTTGAAAGGCCACTGGTCACGTACGGTGAAATCTCACCCTTGATGTATAGTGTTCAATAAGATATCCTTAGGTAAGCAAGCAATTGACATACTTTGAGCATTTGAAACTAAGTATTTAAGGTCTAAAAATTCATGTTTTAATGTTCAGAGATGATTTACAAAGTTTGAGACTGAAAGAAGTCTAAATGGACAAGGTTTTAAGTTTATTGTTGTTTACTGGAGTTTATCTATTGATAGCTGTTCTTTGTTTGAACCCAGAAATGATTTTGATAAATATTTATCGATAGATGTTCATTTTTATTGATAGACAAGCCTATCTATTGATAGATGCATGGCATCTATTGATAAATAAAACCCTGAGAGCTTTTCAAAACACTCTAAAGCCTATCTATCGATAGATGGCTCCCATTTATTGATAGATGATCCTAATTTTTTATAAAATATGAGGGCATAAGGGTATTTTCACACTTTAAATTATAAATACCTTGTTCTCCATTAGAGTTATTAGTTCTCAGTCGATTTTCAAAGGTATTCTCTCCCTTTTAAGGCTTTTTCAACCTATTTTTCACTCAATCTTTATTTTTAAAAGATTTGATCTTGGTTTTTAGTTTTAAAAACAAAGGTGATATTTTTCACTCTGAAACCTTTAAATCGTAGTTTTTAAACTGAAAATATTGTGTATTGTTCTAGATTATTGATTTTTACAAACTAAAGAACTTGGATGGATTTTCCCCTTGTTTAGAGCTCAACTAAGGCAGGGATGATAGATTTATGAATTTATTGCACATAGGTATTTTTAGAACAGTTAATTTAAGCTAGAAATTTAGTTGTAGATGAATTCAACTAATTTTGAAATGGATTAGTTAGATTATTACATGGTTTGTAGATTAAGGAATAATTACTATGATTATTGAATGTATAGGAACGAACAAAACTCCAAAGGAATTGCTAGAATAAGATTGTACTTGGCTATCAAAGCTGACATTTCAAGGTGAATGGGTTCACCACTTTTGAAACTATTTTAGCATATAAAGTAGAAAGCATGGTTGAATGATTTGATGCATTACTGATAAGCATGTTTTCCATAAATAAAAATGTGATTGTGGATGAGAAAATGTTTTGGAAGTAACTTTCAAAACTATTA
>NW_018397259.1:1042847-1042999 GCF_002168275.2 Theobroma umbraticum | reverse complement strand
TATTTATTGGAATTTAAACATTAATGTGTAAAAAAGGTGTCCAAATACTATGGACTCAGGTTTATGCAGAATAAGAGGATGTAGATAAATAATAATATTAAATTGCAATTGATAAATATTAAATGAATCTATCCTTTAAGCATTAAAAGTTA
>NW_018397259.1:1041029-1042516 GCF_002168275.2 Theobroma umbraticum | reverse complement strand
TGTTCTTTCTTACTAGATGAGTAGCTTAGCTTGATCACTGTATCATTCAATCAATCAGTCAATTTCTTAGTTTTTTCTTTTAAATCTTAAACATTACCTTTCTATCTATCTTCATCACACTAATCACTTGTCATACTAACAACTACATCAATTTGGTGAGGGAATTTTTCTAGATTTTGTGGTAATTACATTAGCAAAAATAGAGGAGGGATAGTATATATGTGATTGTTGTAACCAACTCCAATCTACGATTGGTAAATGTTGGAGGAATTTATTGAGCAATGTAGTTTATGGTACCTACCATCACTCAATTTTGGGCTCACTACTCCATTGTTCATGCTTTTCTTTTCCTACTTTAGAATCATCATTTGAATAATTAACACCATCACTTTCTTTCTGACAATAATTAAACCCTAAAATGGTTTGTATGTATTTATTTAATTACATAGACAGCCAATTGGTAGGTATCAAAATATTTTTACAATTAATATATATATTTTAAAATTCAATAAAAATAATGTAATGAAAAATATTTATAAAAATTTCACTTATCTTTATAAGAAGTTGTAGACACTTATTAATAGGTCTTGTATCTAGTACATCACTGAATTTAGAGCTTACAAGCTTGAGCGTGGAGGCATATGTGATCGTCATAACCAAGCTGCAATCGTAATAATAGTGGAGCACTAACACTTCTACATGTGACCTCGAACTTGTGTACCAAAAGTTGATCATGTAAGTATTTGTCATCCTCCCCATGCATCCAAAAACAAAAAGTAAATTCAAAATTAACAGGAAAAAAACAACAGACATCTAAACTAATTTTTCATAAAAAAAATGTAAGGAGGGAGGGGATGGGAGTGTGAAGAAAGATAGAAATAAGAGAGTTTCAAAGAGACAAAGCATTCCATGTTGGGTGAAATTTAAATAAGAGACATTGTGATCTTACCTGATCAATGAAGATTGTAGCAGTGTTGAAGATTTATTCAAAGTTTTTTATTATATAAGGTCAAATAAGTCTTTCACTTGAAAGAGTCTAGGATAAGATGTTTTTTTTTTTAGTTGTTTTGTTTCTAACGTTATGTTTAGTTGTTATCAAATAAGTATTGAGTAGATATGATAGGAAAGCCAACGACTCTTATAAGCCTATAAAGGCACATTAGTTCATTTAATAAATTGCAATGAGCAATACATTTTACTAGCTTTTGTCCTTTAGTTCTTTACTTCTTCCATGTTTATTCTTCTTTTTCTCAACATTTCTAGTATTAGAGCTTTGTTTCGGTGTTTGTCTAGGTAAACAAAAAAAGAAAGCTAGTATGACCAAATGATAGCCAACACACTTTCAACCTCCTCACAGTCTCAAATACCTACCTTCAATGGTGAAAAATATGAGTTTTTGGAGTATCAAAATGAAGACTTTGCTCAAGTCTTAAGAACTATGGGACTTCGTTGAGTACGGATATGATGATGTTGAAGAGCCTGACCCA
>NW_018397259.1:974582-1040929 GCF_002168275.2 Theobroma umbraticum | reverse complement strand
AACTTTTAATAATTGAAACTAAAGCAAATAACTATTTTCAATTAATACTAGTTTATCTTTTCTTCTAACAGTAAACCCAAACATTCATGTAATTGATTAATACAATATAATTTTTTTCTACAAACTCTTTTGAAGGTATCAAATTGAAGTTCACTTCAATATAATCTATATTTCATGTGATCTTTTTTGTAGCGTAGCTACGGGTACCATCCTAATAAATATAAAGATCAAACAGATTGTTCCTCATTTCCTGGGAATTACTGGTCACTCCTGCATTCTGGAATCCAGCTCTCATCTTCTCTTCTTCAACAGTCTTTTGACACCATCTCCATTAGGGAGTCTCAACTGTCAAATTCAATCCAAAAGTTGGTTGCCCCATCTCGAAATAGAAAACACAAGTCTCCCCTTAAAAGAACCAATTCCAAGCTCTTTGGGAAACAAATTCATAACCCAAATGTCTCACTTCTAACAGTCACCCCGTTTGAGCTACTCTCTTGCCTGAAAATAGATTGATAAACATTTTCCTCAGACTCGGAGAATACATTAGTGTATTTGTAAAAACGATTCTTGGTAAACTCCCCGAGCAACTAGTGAGCATGGTGTTCCAGAACTTTGTAGAACCTCTTGTTGGAGATGTTTTGGTATATGGAGAAGAAAGGAAAAAGGAGAAAGAAGTTTTGGTGGTAAAGCACAAATAAAAACACAACCTTATAGATCATTTAACCCCCTCCCCCTGCATACTGTACATCCTCCAACTCCCCAAAGGGAGGAGGCAGAAATGAAGTTGATCTCTGTCCAAAGTAGAGGTATGTGATTCCTTCATTTCTTTCAAATGACTCCGGATGGTTACACACCTTCCATTATATAAATAAAAGTTTTCAAAGTAATCTGGAACCTCCAAAACAAAAATAAACAATTTCACACATATCTGTATCTGCAGAGATCCATGTTTTGCTCAACTTGTTTCACCATATGAGGAGGGGATAACAAGAAGCTAAAGGAATCAATGGCTAGCCTTTCGCAGCTGAATGACAATATTCATCATTTTCAGAATTTTCTTTTCATTATGATGTCCACGATTGCTATTAAACAACTCAGCTAGAGATATCTTATTCTTAATAGCATGATACATAGCTTGCTGCCAGGAACTCAACTTGCAATGAGCTGCAATCTCTGTTTTCCTAGTCAGCTCAGAAATCACATCTTTCTTTACTCGTGACAGCATAAAGGGCTTAAAAATTGCATGCAGCCAAGGGGAAAGGAAAGAATATGCTATTAAGAAATACCAACCCAATGGGGCCAAATAACTTATATTCCTCTTTAACAGAAAAAAGTATAGCAGTTTCAGCAGCTAGATATACCAAACAACATTAAATATAAAAGAAATTTATAGTTTTTACAAGTACAACAACTTCCTAATTATCCTCATAGCAAAACGAGCAAGAAACGAATACTCACCACTCTGTTAAGCTAGTGCTCATTCCAAGTGCCTCCATGCTCCGCATGATTCTCAATTCTGATGATGTAGGAAGAGATCTATTACATAAGTAGAAAGGAGCCCCTTCTTTAGTCAAGCGTAAGCCAGAGAAAAAAAGAGAAAACGTACTAAAGAAAGAAAAAGAGAGGCAGATAGAGGCCCGTGTGCAACTCACGGGCCATAGCCTAGTACACTTAAAAAAGAACCTTTTTGGGGTTAACTGTGTCCCTGGTAAAGATTGGGCTAGCATAAGGAACACATACACCTTAGAAAACCATTCATTGAACTGTTCATGGCTATCGAATAAGGTCGGCATGGCCAAATGCAGAAGGTCCCATAATTCTGCCATGTTATTCTGGACAGATGTACCAATCAGAAGCAAGCGGTTTCGACAGTTGAAACTGAGCAGCGTACTGTCTTCCACCGTATACTGCATGCAACTTCTTAATCCAATCAGAATATCAGATACAACTGAGTGTACAATATTAAAATAGCAGAAAAGAAAAAAAAAAAAGGAAAACCAGAGATGCTACTTTGAGAAGACCAATGGAACCAATCTGTAGCATACAAAAATGGAAAACCATTGATGCAACTGACATTCATAATGTATTCTCCAAGCTTTGCATTCAAAATTTGTAGCATACAAACAATGGAATACTACTGATACAACCAAAATGCAGTAATGTTTTCTGCAAGCTTTGCATGTAAATGAACGTATAAGATTCCTAAACCAGAAAGTGGATAATCCCCTGCTGCAACTGACACAAGTATAAACCATAAATGAAAAAGTAAGGAAATAATAAAGTTACAAAGCTAAAATTATATATATATATATATATATCCATTTATAAGTTTGAATTCAAGTAGAACTATAAATCTCTTCAACTATTAACTATCTTTCACCAGACAAATACTTCTAATTTCTATTCTGAATAACATCAGTATATTGCTCTCAAAATAATAACAATAAATATAAATATAAACTCCAAATTTAAAATAATTATGGAAAATAGATAAGAACAATACATTACTTAAATTCACATGATGTTGAATAGCAAAACTAAGATTTTATAAAACAAAAATATAACCATGACAGTATTATATAAAGAGGTTGATATTACTTCCGGTCCATAGAAAATAAAAAAGTTACTGTAGAGAGAAAAGGAAATAAAATAATGGGTATGTAATTGGTAAGGACTGACGACAATAGTTGCTGTTCTTGCCGCTCTGCTCTCTAAGTCTAACTATGTATTAAGGACCTCAAAGTTGACTCCATAATAAATAAAGGAAAGAAAAGAAAAAATTGAAAAAAGAGAGGAGATTTTGGTTTTTATACCTTTTGTAATTTTGTTAATCTCCTTTATTAATTATTTTTTTTTCTTTTGAAATATTTTCTAATAAAAATAATATAATCTTAATTATAATGAATTTTAGCTACAGTAGGGCTGTGCAGCGGTCGGTTATAACCAGGTAAACTGTCGGTTGTTTTGATAGGCCTCTGTCGGTTGTTGGGGGACTCCTTCTTTCCAAAATCGACCAAATAACCAGCGATTATTTTTTTTAAGAGGATAAAAAGATAAAAGTGCCCTTCATTAACCCCCTACAGCAGCCTTTATCCTCTATACCCTTGCAATTGTTTCCCCTTGTCCCCAACCTAATTTCCCCCTCTTTCCGCCTCTCCCTAACTCTCTCTTATACTTCTACCGAAACCAGTAACCACCAAATTGAAGTCAACTCACCTTAAAAAACCGACTGAGCTAATACTTCTAAAACTTGATCAAAATAAATTTTACGTCCTATACAGTTCGATCGATTAGAATTTTAAAATTTTTTTTATTGATTTTGTCAAAAATCGAACCGAAACCGATCGAACCAACTTTTGCTCACTCCTAAGCTATGTCTAAAATTTATCTTTGGTCTTTTGGGAATTTCACGAGAACAGATTGGGGTTTGCAGGCAAAAGATGTTTGGTAATTTTATAATGTCAAGATTGTTTTAGGTATTTTGTTTGAGATGAAGGGTCTTTTTCGGGTTTTCAGGTTGTAAATGGAGGGCTTATTCGGGTTTTAGTCTAGATGGGAGGGTTATCTTCGATTGTGTCACCTAGTTTAGAATGATTTAAGAAGATAATTATTAAGCATATACATTTAGTCAATGAACCTGTTATTTTTAATGTGACTAAAATATTTTATATTTTTGGCAAAAGAAACCATATAAGAAACAATGATGAAAGAAGAATAAAATAATGAGAAAAGAAGGATGAAACCTTACTAGTTATAATTTTTTTTTCTTCTTTATTTATTATTATTTGGTTGAATAATCTTTTTTTGAAAAATTTATTATTTAAAATAATTAGTACAACAATCATCAAATATATAAAATTTTCAATTTATATTTTAAAAAACAACTAACAAGTTTTAAAAGCTTTCAAGTCAAATATGATCTAAACCACAAATTTTGTCCTTCTGGCTCATCCACCCTCTTGGGGATACGAATCCAGCCATGCCTGTATTCTGGTACTATATTATTCACCCAAATATCCAGAAATGAAAAATAAAAATAAAAATAAAGATAAAGATAAAGGACAAAGGGTAAAATGCAAGCAATTATGGACACGAAGCCTCTAGGCTCTTGCTGGGCCAAACTTTGTAAGCTTTGCAATTGATGGTCACCACCTATGTACTTACTCAGCTGAGTGCTTGATAAAGCAGAATCAAGAACCACCGAATCAGACACATTTTCTGAGAGTTGAGAGAAACAGAGAGTGAAGAAGATGGAGATGAAACCAACAGAGATTGGCAGTTCGAAGATGTTTGGAGGGTACAACAAGAGATACAAGCATTACAGTCCAACCCTTGGATGTTCCATGACTTTCTATATCTACCTCCCTCCTTCTCCTTCTCCTTCACACAAATTCCCTGTATGTCCCGTCCCTTTTCCACTTTTTTATCTTCATTGACAATTCTATGGCGGTCTTGATCTTCGATTTTGAATAAAGGTCTTCCATTTTATTGTTTTCAATGTAAATGATGAAGTTTTCTTTCTGGAGTTTTAATAGATACGAGCAGATGGGTTGAAATGAATTTCAGGATGGCAACTGGGTTTGTTTGCTTTATCAAGTTTTGATTTTGAAAAGACATGGATTTAGGGAGACGGGTAGATGACCAATTGGTTTTGTTCTTCGATCTTGAATACCCTGCATAGCAATTTTGCATATTGATCTACTTGCTCGTTTGCGTAGGTTCTCTTTAGTCCATCTAGTTAGTTTCATAGTTTTACTTGGCTAGCAATGCTGCGTTCATTTTTCTGGCCGTGTGCTTATATTTCGATGTTCTTTGTTTTTTCTTTGATTTTTTTTTTTTTGGTAAATCTTCTTTATTTCTTTCAGTTAGACTACCTTGGGTTGTTATTTTTGCTTCTTATTTTTTGCGAATTAGTATATATTCTGATATGTTTGATTTTATAAGATCTTTTCAAACCGATAAGTCTTGCATTCATCTTTGGGCAGATACTTTACTGGCTCTCTGGACTTACTTGCATTGATGAGAATTTCATAATCAAGTCCGGAGCACAGCGTGCTGCTTCAGCTGAGGGTGTTGCTCTAATTGCGCCTGATACATCCCCAAGTAAGTAGTGAGCCCATTTTAAGCTAGTTTATTGAAATAATTTTGCTGGCTTGATACTTTCATTGCTGACTGTCTGAGTTAAAGATTATTGACTGGATTGTTTTCCTGCACTTCATTTCTCCCCTTTATTGAGGGACTCTGACCCGGTTCAACTTCAGTATCCTGACCCAAAATATCTTTTTCTTTTTTTTTAATTATGAAAAATAGTAGTATATTTCTTTTTGAGAGCCTACTTGAACAGGCCTCAAGTTGTTTCCTCAGTTTATCCAATACTGTTTCATGAACACATGTTTTTAACCAGAAGTCATTGTTCTTCATAATATAAATTATGATTAACATAGGATATGAATATAAATTACTCTTCTCCAAAATACCATTTTTGTTTTGAAATTGTACAGGGCTGATTTTCTTCTTTGTTTAAATTATAGGAGGTCTGAATGTGGAAGGAGAGGCAGACAGCTGGGATTTCGGTGTAGGTATGCAACATTTGGATTGTTAAATTTTATTTCTGGGACACCTGTTATGGTAAATTTTAAACATGTATACCCAGTATCAAATTGTTTTATCTCTTGTAACTTTAATGCTTGAGGTCCCTTCCCGGAGTAAATAACCTGGCAATTCAGTTCCATGTTACAAGCTTGACTGGAAATTTTCATTTTATTGTCTTTAATTTTATCATTCTTTCTTCCTGTTTCATTTTCATGGAATTTTTCCATCAACAAATTGAATTTTAAGTGCATAATGATTATTAATGATGCACAACGTTGGAAGGACAATCCCACTTGGACAAATATGCTTGCAAAATATTTTTGCTGATCAAAAGATATAAGTGTTTATTAATTTCACAACCAGTTTGTTGTTTTTATTTTTATTTGATCCACCAACACTAATGTAACACATGTTCATTGAGTTTAACATGTACTGAAGGTATCAAGGAGTGTGGCTCTAACTCACCCACACTAGCCCTTGTTCAATGAAAGAATGCTTCTTTCCAATGCTTTCGAATGCAATCCTGATTAGTCTTCTCTTCCCTGCCCCCAGTATCACTACTCTGTGGGAAACATTGTTAAATTTCAATGGAGCATTGCTAGATAATTTCCTTACACTATTTCATATGAATAGTTGCAAATAAATATACCAAAATCAGATCTTTATCTGACTGAGTTTTGTCCCTTTTCCTTCTCTATTTCTGTTTTTGCATTTTCAAATTTAAATTAGGTGCTGGATTTTATCTTAATGCTACACAAGAGAAGTGGAAGAATTGGCGTATGTATGATTATGTTGTCAAAGAACTGCCAAAACTCCTGAGTGAAAATTTCCCTCAACTTGATACATCAAAATCATCTATTTCTGGTCATTCTATGGGTGGCCATGGTGCTCTGACAATCTATCTGAAAAACCTTGATAAGTATAAGGTAGTTGACAGTTGTATTTGCTCCTCATGCTCTTTAAGATTCTAATTTATATAGTTAATGAGTTCTCAGAATTTCTAATTTTTTCCTCCAGAGGATAACTACATATGTATTCACCTTTGTCCTCAGTTACTTACTTTTCTCCATTCCTTAATGCTTATATTTTGCAGTCAGTGTCTGCCTTTGCACCCATTGCCAATCCTATAAATTGTCCCTGGGGTCAGAAGGCGTTCACAAACTATCTTGGTAATGACAAAGCTGCCTGGGAGGTAAAGTGCCAAGTGACTGATGAATGCCCTTCATTTTTACCTGAATTTTACACCTTAGTGGAGATTAATAAATCTAAGAAATGCAGGAATATGATGCCACTTTCCTGATCACAAAGTTTCATGATGTATCTGCTACCATTTTAATTGATCAGGTAAGATCAGAATGTCTCTTATTTAAATTTCACCCAACATGAGACAATTTTGTCTCTTTGAAACTCTCTTGTTTCTTTCTTTCTTACCCCCCTTCCCCACTTTTTTTTTTAATAATTTTTTTTATGGAAAGTAGCGTAGATGTCTTATTTTTCTTTCATCTTGAAGAGCGTTTAATAAGTTCTTAAGTTATGACAGCACTTAATTTTAACATATTACTACTCTCTCTCTACCTACTTATTGTTGGTTATTTAGAGAATTTTAGAAGGATTTTGTTTCCTTCAGTTTTGTCTAAAGATAATTTCAGTGGTTACTTTCTATTAGGATGTTCACACAATCCTTTAATGCAAGGAAACCTTGCAATTTAGACAGCAATTGGAAACTAGTAATCAAAATTCAAAGATGAATAGTACTACCACAAGGATCTATGAACCATCCTTTAGGTATTTCATTTTCAGTTGAGGAAATGAAAGGGGAAGGAAATCCTTTCAAGTGAATTAGGTTTGCTGTTCCCACCCTCATTGTTGTGTACATGCGCGGTTGCTTATCTGTTAATTTGCTAATTTTAAAATGCAGGGGGAGGATGACAAATTCTTACATGATCAACTTCTGGCACACAAGTTTGAAGAGGCGTGTAGGAGTGTTAATGCTCCACTACTATTGCGATTGCAGCCTGGTTATGATCACTCCTACTTCTTCATTTCCACCTTCATTGATGATCACATACGCCACCATGCTCAAGCTCTAAGGCTCTAAGTTCGTGACGTATTCTGCCCTTTGAAAATCTAGTGATTTGAAACCCTTTTAAACCACTGTGGACTATTTTCTTCTGTTCTTTTTCCAGGGCACAACTATTTCCTTTTAAACTACAAAACTGGTCTTATATTCACTGTTGTGACTAATTACTTTCATTTCGAAAGTAGTTTGCGTAAGTAGTGGTTGCACCTGGTGATGCTTATATGGTTTCGCCCTGAATTTGTTTCGTTGGTTGGCTTTGGACAACTGGGTGACGGTTAAAAAAATGCACATGCAAGTCTTTATTTAAGAACACATGACATGATCCCACCAAAAATTGAGTGATGGCAACATAAATTACATTGCTCAGTAAATTCCTCAAACATTTACCGATAGTAGACTGGGGTTGGTTACAGCATGTAAATATATACTATCCCACCTCTATTTACCCAAATTTTCTAATGTAATTACCACAAAATCTAAAAAAATTTCCTCCCATACCACCCCCCCAAAAAAATCATATATACATACTATTATGCCATTCAACATGTCCTATACCCCTCCTGTTCCAGCAATTTTCAGTCAATACAGGAACAGAATAAAAGGATGACTGGGCGCCTGTCAATCTTACTCGAAATGACCTCCACAACCATCCAACAATAGATCAGGGACCTATCACGTTAATATATTACTATGCTCCATTTCAGTCCTAAAACCACCAGGACCAAACTCGTGCCCAGGTGGATACTGGACCTGCTCTGAAACTGATGCGGATGCAGTAGTTATTGCTGGCTCTAGGTTTTCATTTACACTCTTCTTTGGCCTCTTAGGTCTCTTGGGTCTCTGTGATTGCAAGTCATCATCTTGAAGGATATCATCCAAATCATTGTACATTGGGCTAGCTTCACTCATTTTCTGAGAATTTCTTTGCTTCGCAGAAGTTTGCCTATCAGAAGCACTTTTCCTCTGCACATACATTTATGTATATAAAATTGTTAACACACACAAAGTCTTGCTTAAGGAGGTTCATGCTCAATTTCTCATGGTCAGCACCACTAAAAGCAAATTGCAGGACACAACCACCTTCAAAGAGGATCCTAGTTTTTCATTGGTTTGGAAAAGTGGGGCTCAAGTATCATCCAGAAATAATAATTAAGATAAAATAATTCTTTCCAACAACTAACATAATAAGACAAACCAATAGGACCATGCAACATTTAAGCATAAAATATACGCAGATTAAGTCCTAAGTCTTTGCATAGCTCTTCTTCTTTTGTATTTTGTTTTATTAAAAATATCCTGGAATTTCTCTAATATAAACCTTCATTATTCTTGTAAAACAACATGACAGGTATTTCCATCATAATTGGAATCTAGATGAGTTTTATGAGCTTTAGTACCTTTTTATTACTAGATTTGGCTTTTTCTGGATCTGCAGATGGCTCAGCCCCAGTACCCTGAGTTCCAGTACTTGTTAAGTCTTCCAGAGATGCATCACCTTCCGCATCTAGCCGTATGCCCTTCGTTGGTTGTTTTTTCTTTATTCTATCCTTAGCCTTGAGGGAGCATCAAACATAAAACGAGTATAGACGCTATAAGCAGTTCTAAGACCTCTTTTGCTGCTGGAAAAAAGAACTTATACACTTATCAGAGTTAAATCTTACCTGCAGTGGAATTTCTCTTAATTTCTGCTCCAGCTGTGCATCATCTAGAAGTAAAGATACAACGTCCTCAGGAGCCAAGAGATCTCCCTGAACATGGCCACCTGTCATGACAAGCTGTTGCACAGTACTTTTCTGACTTGCTCTCTGCAAAATCTTCTCCTCAACCGTTTCCTTACAAATGAGCCGGTAGACAGTAACCTACACATGTAAAATTGGTGTTAAATTTTAAACTAAAAAATCCAATAACTTTGAAAATTAAACTCACTACTACTTGCTCAAAAAACTGTTTGAAATTTTAAAAATAATCGATTATATATTAGAAAAAAAATGGAAATTGTGTACAGAATTGCGAGTGAGAAAGTTATACACAACATAAGCAAACCATGAAACAAATTTGGTGACATCCAGTCATTCACACACAATGATACTATAGAGTAAGAAGTAGGAACCTACATCCTTTGTCTGCCCTAAACGGTGAGCTCTGTCCATGGCTTGCAAATCCAAGGTCGGATTCCAATCACTTTCATAAAAGATTACAGTGTCTGCGGCTGTCAAGTTTATACCCAGTCCACCAGCTCTGGTACTCAGCAAGAATACAAAAATGTCATTCCTGCAATAGAAAAAAAAAAGTGAAAGATTTTATTTTTATTGCTTCATTACAGGAGATAAGACAAAAAGACAGACTACTGAAAGCCTTTTAGATGAGTCAGATGTGAATGAAATCCCTACCGGAGCTGAAAGTCTCTGACCATGTCTCGTCGATCCATAATGGTGGAAGACCCATCAAGTCTCAAGTACCTATATTTTCTATAGTTCATATAGTCCTGCAAAAATATACAAACAGTCAGCCCAATATTTTGCAGATGCAGACAAAAGTATCAAAACCCAAAGCAGTCCATCAGTATAAAACAATCAATAAACAACACTAATTCTTTTATTGTAGATTGAGACTTTGTGGTTAAGATAAAATCTGATTTTTGTATGTTTAGAAATAAAACACCCATTTTTCATTCCAAAGCATACAAGCAATGATAATGGTTACACTTTGCGATTGCACTCCATTATGCGTCACAAATAGTACAGTATACACTGTCTAAGAGTGTTTTCAAATGCTTCTGTTTTATTACATGTCTAATCTTAATTTTTGACCCATCCACTCTATGACATAATCAACATTCAAAAGCTTGATATGAATGGTTTTATGTTAAATCTATAAATCAAGTTTGAAACAGAACAGTCAAACATAGGGAATAAGATAAAGGTTAAGGAGAAACAGGCAATATAGACCTCCAAAATATTCAGCATTTTTGTCATTTGTGCAAACAGGAGAACACGGTGGTTTTCTGCCCGCAGGCGTTTCAACAATATATCAAGAGTCTGAAGCTTCCCAGAATCCTAATGAGAAAATAATAGAAGTTAACTGTAATGTAAACATAAATAAATATTGAAGCCCAATAGAGAAACTACAAAGTGAACAAGAAATATTCTTACTGTTAGCAACTTTGCAGGGTCAAAACTTTGAATGGGTGGGCAAGAACCAAATATCTTATATGTAAGCTGAAGGGCAGGCTGTGCCACAGGTAGTTCACAATCAATTTCTTGAATTAAACTATGAGGAGCATCTGGCATTCTGGGCCCATTAAACTCAGATGTACGAGCAAACCCAATCAACAACCTCTTAACCCAAGGGTGATGTAGTTCTTCAGTCATTCTGTAAGCAAAATTTCTATCCGAGCATTGGGAAAAAATCTATCGAGAAGATAAGAACAGTAAGTAACTATCTGATTCTAGTTTAAGCTGTCCCCCATAATACATAAAAACAGATGAAATAAAAAGTGAGATCATACCGGGGGAGCTCTAGTTCGTGGGATGAAAGTGTGTGTCGAATGGAGAAGTTTAGTGTTGGATAGCAGCCTATCCTGATGAGACACAACCAAAGCCTCAAATGGATTGTCACCAGGACCTGTTGCAAATCTTCTTCTAAGCGAATTGGTCTCAGATCTTGATGGCATTAACAACATCCTTGTAACACCTCTGACTGTTTCACTCTCAAGGTAACTGGAATTGAAGTCATCATCCAATACCTCCATTAGGGAGTCTAAAATTCCATCCAAAAATTGGTCGTCCCATCTTGAAATAGAAAACATGAGTCTCTCCATAAAAGAACCAGCTCCAAGAAATGCAACCTCTGTGGGAGACAAATTCATCAAATGTGTAAAACCAAATGTCCCACTTCTGACAGACAACCCATTTGAGCTACTCTCTTGTTGAAAAATAGATTGATAAACATTTTCTTTGGAGAATACATTAAAGTATTTGTAAAACAATTCTTGGTAAACTCCATGAGCAACAGCTGAGCATAGTGTTTCAGAACTTTGTAGAACCTCTCGTTGGAGAAGTTTTGGTACCTGGTGAACAAAAAAAGAGAGAAGTTTATGATGGTAGAAGCACTAAAAAAAACATAACTTTTTATGATCAAAGCTACAGATCATTTAACAGAAGTACCTTGTAGGATATGGGATTATGACCCCCTGCATAGTGTACATCCTCCAACTCCCCAAACGGAGGAGGCAGAAGAGAATTTGGAATCTCTCCAAAATAGAGGTATGTGCTTCCTTCATTTCTTTCAAATAACTCCGGATGGTTACACACCTTCCATTATATAAATAAAAGTTCTCAAAAAAATCCAAAACTTCTAAAACAAAAAGAACCAGCTTCACACAATATAATGGACAGAGATCCATGTTTTGCTCAACTTGTTTTATCATATGAGGAGGGGATAACAAGTAACTAAAGAAATCAATAGCTTACCTTTCTCAGCTGAATAACAATATTCATCAAATTCAGAATTTTCTTTTCATTAAGATGTCCACGATTGCTATCAAACAACTCGGCCAGAGATATCTTATTCTTAATAGCTTGATAGAATGCTTGCTGCCGGGAACTCAACTTGCAGTGAACTGTGATCTCTGTTTTCCTAGTCAACTCCGAAATCACATCTTTCTTTACTCGTCGTAGCATAAAGGGCTTCAAAATTGCATGCTGCCAAGGGGAGAGGAAAGAATATACCATTAAGAAATACCAATCCAATAGGGCCAAAAACTTATATTCCCTTTTATCAGAAAAACATATAGCAGTTTCCGTAGCTAGATATACCAAACTATCTTAAATGCAAGAGAAATTTTTTATTTCTTACACATACAACTTCCTAATTATCCTCATAGCAAAACTAGCAAGAAAGGAATACTCACCAATCTGTTAAGCTGGTGCTCATTCAAAGTACCCCCATGTTCAGCATGATTCTCAATTCTGATGATATAAGAAGAGATACAATTAATAAAGAAATGTTTTATGGTTAAATGTGTCCATGGTGAGTACTGGGCTAGCATAAGGAACACATACCCTTTAGAAAACCATTCATTGAACTGTTCATGGCTGTCAAATAAGGTTGGCATGATGAAATGCAGAAGGGCCCATAATTCTGCCATGTTATTCTGGATAGGTGTACCAGTCAGAAGCAAGCGGTTCCGACAGTTGAAACTTAGCAGTGTCTTCCACCTTATACTGCACATCAAAACCCACTCAGAATGTCAGATACAACTGAGTATACAAGATTAAAGTAGTTGAAAGAAAAAAATGGAAAACCAGAGATGCAACTGTTAAAAGACCAATAGAACCAATTTTTAGCATACAAAAAATGGAAAACCAATGATGCAACTGACATGTATAATGTATTCTAAAAGCTTTGCATTCAATATTTATAGCACACAAACAATGGAATACCACCGATACAACCAAGAAGCAGTAATGTATTCTGCAAGCTTTGCATGTAAATGAACATATAAGATTCCTAAACCAGAAAGCGGATAATCCACTGCTGCAACAGACACAAAGATAAACCACAAAAGAAAAGGAAAGGCTATTTATAAGTTCGAATTCAAGTAGAACTATAAAGCTCTTCAACTATTAACTATCTTTCACCAAAACAATACTTCTAATTTCTATACTAAATAACATTAATATATTGCATTTAAAAAAATAGAGAATAACATCAATATCACTACATGTAATAATGCCATACTTCCCAGAAACTAACTGAAACAAAAATGGAGGAATCCAATACAGTGAAATTGCCAGCAGTCAACAAGACATTTTATATGCAGAAGAACTCACTCTTTAAATATTTTCCAAAATAGAAATCATTATAAGGATTAAAGCTCATAAATTTGAGGACCTAAACAGGTTTAAAGACAAATGTAAGAACCTGCTTGAACTCTTGATTGCCTGTGCTTCATCTAATACCATGTATTGCCATTTCACACGTCGAAAATATTTCTCATCAGACACTAGCAGTTGATAGCTGGTAATTAGAATATGAAATCCAGCCTCCCTGAAAAGAAAGAAATAATTAATATTTAAACAAACAATATTAGGCATGCAAGAGAGAAAGAGAAGTAGCCATTCTGAAACAATTCCAACTCCATAAGTATCAAGAAAATGACTTGAGATACAATTTAAAAAAAAAAAACTAGGATTCAAAAACTCTCAAGTTACTTCTAGTCTTTATATGCCAGTAATATGCATCATTCATTCTATTGTTCATTTTTGCCCTTAATAACATGTTAATGTAAAGTTTTAAAAAGAACATGTTAATGTAACTCTATAACGTATAATCAAAAAGAAGATGCAAGAAAACTTTATGGGCAGTAAATGGTCCCCAGCCAAAATACATTTAGCATGTAAATCCTCACTCCAAGCAAGGTGCTTGAGTGCTAAAAGCCACATCACTCTAAAATTTGGTAGATTTCTGGCAACACCAAAAGATATAATATTGCTTAGTATATCAAATTCAATAAAATTTAACAACCTAAAAGAATATAGACATCAAATTTCAGATTACAAGTAGCCATTAGCCATATGGTATTTAAGCATCAACTTACAATGTTTCACATTTTATTAAAGTAAAATAAACATCGCAAACAAAGGTAGACTACCTTCGATAAAGGCGCTTTGGGTTGATGTTCTTTCTAAGAATCATCCGCTCCTGAAGTCCACCCCAATATGGAAGAGTTTTCAGGTCAGGACAGAAACGACTAATCTCATCAGCCCAGTTATTCAAGACAGAAGCAGGTGCAACAACAAGAAAAGGACCCCATATATTTTTCTCCTGTGTAAGACAAGCAATCCTAGTTAGGATAAGGACATTTTCTGCACATAAAACACCAACTATAGTAATTACCTCAGCCAAATGAGCCAAGAACGCCATTGCCTGAATAGTTTTTCCCAAGCCCATTTCATCAGCAAGTATACCATTTAATCCCTGAAAGAGAATAAAGGACCTTCCATCTTACAATCATATGAAAAAAAGGAAAGAAGTTAAGAAAATTGTCTTTTTAATTATTACTAAAAGGCTATTCAGCTGGAGATTGCCTTACAACCTGCTCATAACAATTAACAAGCCACTGAAGGCCCTTTAACTGATATCCCTTGAGGGAACCTTTAAACATCTCCGGTGTCTGAACTGTTGAGGTGACAGGCATAGTAGAGCTGCACAATTTGGCAGTCCCAAGTCCATAAGTTCAGTGAAAAGGGATAAAAATCTTTAGAGTAAAAAAATCACCTCCAACTGTAGTTTTATCCAAAAGATCCAAACAAAAGAAAACTTACGGGTTATGCAGATCTATATTGCTAGACCCTGCAACTGAACTATCTTCTAAAGGCATCTCAGTTTCGGCAGATTGACGCAACTTCAAACATTCGGTATCAAAAGCACTAGTCAACTTTTTCTGTTTAGATACAGCGTCTTGAGCAGCTCTTAGAGCCTCCTTTTTCAATTCAGCCTCCTCGGGATCTTCTTCTCCACTGGGCCCAGTATCATCTTCTTCTTCTTTATCATCATTTGGGTCTTCATCCGCTGCTGGCAAGGCTTCAGAGGGCTGTGAATTTGCCTTGTTCTGCATAAAGTGACTATAAAGTTCTGTTTGTTGTATAAGAAAATTGAGCCTTTGCTCTGTCCTCTTTTGTTCTCGAAGCTCCTGTTCACGCCTTAAAGCTTCTGCAGCTTCTCTTTCCTCCTTTTTCCTCACTTCTGCCTACAAGGATAGTAAATTAACATAACAGCAGGTTCTACCAAAAATTGCAAAAAGCAAAAGTGTCCAATAATGATGCAAAAAGAACTCATCCACCGATTGTTTCAGTAATCAAGTAAAGCTTATAGTACAAAATTTGTGGCTAACAATACCCGATGCAATCACCCTCCTTCATATCTGGCACATCAATACGAACCATCCAATAAGCCATATCATATTTCCATTCCTAATATTTGGTGTACTCTAGGTCATCCTTATTCAAAAATCATCCAGGCAAGCAATTAAGAAATAAATCATGTCAAAATTCTTAAAGTTTGCAGCACATTCACAGCGCACAGAACATGGCTACTTATATATATCACTTGATACTCCATTGATGTACCTCTGTGAGAGCACATGCAATTCTCAGAAGCTTCAAATAGATACTTAATGAACTTCAAAAAGGAAGAAGAAGCATACCATCTCCTTGTCGACCCGCTTCCAAAACAACAGCATATCTCTAGCCAATTTCCTTGTGCGAAATGCAGCACCCCTCATAAATTTAAGTGATTTACTCACCTTCATTTTCACCTGGTACAAAAATTTGATCGTCACTAAAGCTTCAAGATACAAGATGACAAAAGCCCTACAGTCTATGGATCAAAAAAGGTATAACAAGATACTAACGTAGAGGTCACAGAACAATATACATACCTCTCTCTGACAGTTTTCTGCAAACCTCTTTGAATCAATTAGTTGCTTTCGGTGAAAAGTAGTGAAAATCCTATGATGCTTTGGTATGTCCCTTCTGACAATGTTAACCCAAACTTTGCCAATTTTCTCCATTTCCTCCCTCTCAATTACAGAAGGGTCTTTCTTCACTTTAGGTTTCTTTGGTAAGCTTCGTTCAATTATCTGCAGCCAGACACAGTCAATGAGGAAGTTTAAGAAAAGCGCCATCACCAATTAAATAAAAAGAAGACCATCATAATTTTAATTGAACTAACCTCATACGTGTCACCTTTCTCTAAAACTTTGACATAGTAAACCTGCAATACACCACCCTCTGACAAAATAGACCGTTGTATATTTCCAGCAGCCCCCTCAGGAACTGAGGAATTCAATGCACTTTCAGATACCTTGAGGGTGAATTTCTGAGTTGAGTTTGAAGCTGCCAAAGCCTTCAATCTGGCCTGAAGTGATTCATATTGGGGCCGAGGCTCTCCCATCCATGCTCGGCTTCGAGGCCCAAATCTTTTATCATTATCCATCATCGCTGCTAAAGACCCCAAATCTAAAGTACCCTTTAGGTAAAACTCCTCCACCCGGACATCTGAGAAGCTCGGCAAGTTCAATGACACTGCCAGCTTATCATAAGTTGGAGGGATCTTATAAGTGATGCCCTCCCCAATATCCAAATAAGCAGGTTCATACATGATTCTGCAGATCATACGTTAATAAGAATTGTTGATTATTCCAACAAGTTCTATGAATATGAAAAACACAAAAGAGAACTTAAAAACTCATATATTCCGATACTACATTGTGTAGCAACCACAGGAAAGATTAAATCAAACAATGCCATACTTGGGTACAAGATCTGCTTCGTGATAGTTTGCAAGCCTCTGAGGACTAGCATCATTCATCCATTCAGATGTGGTCTCCATATCATAGAATCCTGCTCGCTGCTCATTCCCCAATTTCCTCATTTTTGAACCACCTAAATTGCTCTTCGGTGTTGGAATACCCACTCGAGGAGGCGCCTGACTCAAAGAGGTATCCTTGAACCTCCTTTTGTACTTCTGTATGTGTTCTCCAAGCATTGATCGATACCGCTCCTCTGTAATACGAGTGCCTTGATAATCTTCGTCTTCCTCGTCACTATTCAAAGCCCCCCTCCGCTTTCGCTTCGCCAAACTCAATTCCCTCTCAGACATAGTTCCATTACCATGGTTCACCATTGCTCCACCTATTGAAAGCCCATCATTGTGAAAAACAATGCACAACAATTTAGTTAAAAAAAGAATATTTAAAGCCAACTATTTTAACCACCAATTCTCCAGACGTACAAACAAAACCAATTGAAAAGAAAAAAGGTGCATTACAAGCATAAAATCCAAAGGAGCCCTTAATTTCCAGTTGAAAAACAAAAAACCTACCTTGGCTACCTCTGCTCTCATCCTGACTACTATTCCCATAATAATCAAAATCATCATCAGGTTGGGGAACTTTGAACTTCATCAAAGACTACAAAACAAACCAAAAAAGAAAACACAAAAATTAAAAAACAAAAAAGAAGAAACTTACTTAAAACCACAATTTAACTACTCCAGGAAGTCAAATTCATCATAAGTGATACAAAATCCTAGAAACAACAAATCAAAGCCAGCTAAAAACAGAAAATCGATTGAGAAAAGGAATCCAAAAGCCAAGTGACAGACCTCAAGATTGAAGAGATTGGCGTAGGACAACGAATCCTTCGATTGGCGCCTTGATTCCATGAAGAAGAGAGAGTGAAGAGAGTCCCCAATAGCAAAACCCTAACTCCGCGACGAGCATGGGGGAAGAATTTTGTAAAAAACGGCGAAAGATAAAAAAAGAAAAAACCTAACCCTAGCAGACGTGAGAAATCCAATGAGGAAAAAGAGGAGGGTGTCGATGCGTAGGATAAGGTGGGTCGACAAAGATAGGGAAGGGACGTAGTGGACACAGACGGTGTAGGATGCATCGGGAGTTGCTATCTTGCGCCGTGTGGGTGACTTTTCTTAATGTGCGCACTGTTTTGGCCTTTCGAAAGCTATTTGCTAGGACAAAATTTCCCTTTTTTTTTTTTTGCCCTTCTCGGTTTTGTTTAATGCCGTTGAGAGGTGGAAGTCTTGGGAGAATTTGCTGCCTGAATATTCGAGTGGCAAAATGTTTCGAGAGGGATAACAGGGTTTTGATACGGTGTGGCGGCTGTCATTTTACAACTTTTTTCTTGTGCACTTGGCAGTCAATGACTGATCAATAATCAAACAATTTATTTTTTCTTTTTAAACCGAAAAACACTTTTCTCTCCTACACTAAAAGCCCAAAGCAACAAAAACCATGACCACATAACCATATCAGCGTAGACTTATAAACTTCTAAAGAACAACGTAATCTACATTTAAACAAAATTTAAAAATAGCTCTCAAACATAAAGTATTTTTAAAAATAAACCTCTTGATAATTTTAATTATTTTTAGTTAATAGAAAAAATTTTAGAACAAAATTACTCTTAATAAAACTTTTTTATTTTTAAGAGCACATGTTCTAAAATTTTGTTATACATCATATTGAAAAAAATATTATTATACGTCACATTGAAAAAATTTTATTATACACCATATTGAAAAATATTGTTACACGTCATATTCAAAATAGTTTTATTACATGCAATGTTGAAAAAAAGTTATTATATGTCATATTAAAAAGATATTGTTGTTATATACCATGTTCAAAAAAATTTTACTACACATCATTTTAATTGTTTTATCTTAGAGACAAAGCTACTTTTAATGAAACCTTCTCATATTCAAGCACACAACAACATTTCACGCCAGTTATATTCCTTGACAAGATTTTCCTCTCCTTTTTTATTTTCCTAAACCCTAAACTCTAGGTATTTTACACGCCAATTATATTACACGATCATTTGATTCATTCCTCATTCTCAAAGTTAGCAAAGTATTCGAATAAGTTTAGAGCAAAGTAAGTCAATCAATGTTGAATTTTTTGTTGTGTTTTTGAGTGGGTTTATTGTTTAAATGCCCTATTGCTTGACAATGTAGTTAAATGGAGTGGGTTTTGATGTTTGAATGATATTTTTTGTTGATTATGTTGTTAAATGGCATATGATGTTTAAAGTTGTTGATTTTGTTACTTCATCATGGTCTATAAACAACATTGTTGATTGCTTGGCAAAAGAGGGGGCCTCATTGTTTTTGTTCATATTGAATCTTTTTGCCTCTCCTATTGTTGCTTTTTTTCTATTATTCCTGATTTGTGCTCTTGGTTGTTTTTAGCAATGTATTTTCTTACTATTTTGTTTTGTTTTATGACCAGGTTGGTTCTTTTTATTGTGATTGCTCATCCTGTGGTTGGGTCATTTTGTTGACTCTGTTTGTTGTTTTTTCTATACTTTAATTATTTTTGTATAGAGACCTATTCTTTTTTTATTTGTTTAATAATATCTTTATCTTTAAAATAAAAAAAAATTTGTAAAGATATTAGACGTCATGCCCATTTAGGTCAAATGTTGTTAAAGTGGTGTTTAACACATGGAGATAATATGGGCATGGCATAACAACATTTAACTTGTTTTGCATAGCATGTAACAACATTATTATTCATGGCATGTAGCTTACATGTGCATTACTGTTTTTGTTGTACATGGTTTCCATAGATGATGAAACCTTGAAGCTTTGTTTGTTTTTCTAGGCCTTCCACATCGCCATTAACACTTAATGCATGTGGTCGCGCCTGCAGTCATAAGCAACATGCTCCACTAGATAAAGGAGTATGATGTAGTGAAGGATACTTGTTTTGAGATGTTGTGGAACATATTTCCATAAGCCATCTTTTGTGTTCGTCTCCTGTACAGCATCATGTTGCGTAGAATCAATGAACCTAACGCAATGGAGCATGAGTTTTGGTTTGTCATAGGCAAGACCGAGGCATGCTTCTCCAAGTGTGAATTTTGTCTCGTGGCAGGATTGAAATTCGACCCCATGATGGATGTTTCCATTGGCCACAGGTAATTAAGTATTGAGGAATAATCTCTGTACAATCTCTTTGAGATGAAATAATCCAAGATCTCTATAAAACCGTTTAGGATCCTCATAAGGGTGTTGTTCATAGTGGGACGATTACGTATGGAGGTGAATATGGTTTTATTTTTTGGACCATGATATAGTGTTATTTGAAGATGTCTACTTATTTCCATCAACAATAACTTGTTTTCTTTAAGGAATTGCATATGGCTTTCTTTAACTCTATCTCACATATTTGTTTAATTTTCCTTGTAAGCAAAAGGACTTTGGTTGCAAAAAGAAACTAGAATTATTGAGATACTTTTTAAATTTGGATCTTTTACCATATGAGCCACTTTGATTAAGTAAAAAATTATCAACAACTGAACTGGCCTTTTTTAGCCTACATACTCTTTGAAAACATCTAACACATGTAGTTAGGAGGAGCCACTATCTTTGCCTACAAGACCCCATACGTTCTCAAGGTTTGTCATTTGTATTGGATAGGTGTTGTGTGTGTGATCGGGTTGTCTACAAGTTGAACATACTTTTGGTCGTCATCATTGTTCAGGTGCCAACTAAGTTGAAAATGGTGGCAAATTTGTGGATAAAACTGTAAACAATGTTGGGCAATTTGTTTATTATGATTGTACCTCTTGCATTGTAAATATCTTTATGATCGATTGCCTTCTGTAGTCGATGGATCATTTTCCTTTTAGGTTTTCTCACTTGACCTCACTAACGTGGTGACAAAACAACAATTTCTTTCACATCAAGGGGGATGTCCTAGTTACTGTGTTGCCTAATTGGCCAAATGGTCCCAACATAACCTATTCATTTAAAAGGTAGTCTTGTAGTAGTTTGAGCAAAATTTAACGACTACATGTTTGCACTTATTGCGAAGACAATGAAATCATAGTGAATGTAAATAAAAAATATGGATATTTGTACAAATCAAATAAGAAACATAGATCATTTTACATTATTGCCACAATGGCATAACTGCAGGTAGAAATCAGTCTGGAACTCTTGACATGAACATGTTTTCATGGATAGGTTTACTACTGCGTCCTTCCTCTCGTCTTTAACTTGAAACTCTACTAGATCGATAGGATTAACTTCAAAATGATGTGCTTCATTGAACTATGTTTATAGTTATTTGGTACTCCAAGGGCTGATGTCCGACTCACATTAATGGCCTACACATGTCGATCATAGAACCAACATTGGAATATGTCTCCAATGAACTTGATTAGAATGGTGATTGGCCTTTGTCTTTGTATGTTTCAGACACGTGTTAACACATTTCTCAATGTTGGATCTTACAAGGGTGGCATGGGCATCCACGTGAATTTGTTTAGTTGGTTCATATGTCTATTGAAATCGAATACCTTGTAGCAGTCTTAAGCAATGGTGAAAATTGCTATAAAGTCATCACGCTTGAATTTTTTTTTTTTTAGTTTTTTGGAAGTGGTAATACATAACTCATGGTGCACGTCTCGATTCACATTTCTAACCGCTTTCTTAATGCCAAAATGCTAATGAAAAATAAACATTGTGTTTTTAGGACAACTAATAGCACGACACAATTTTGTAATAAACCACGTTCACAACTCTTCATCCTTAACGTGGCCAATGTCAAATGCAACCTGATATGCGAACTTGTTCACGTCTTTGCAGACAGCAACAAATAAAACGCCTTTGAATCTGCTTTTCATGTATGGGGCATCAATAGCAACTAAAGATTGCATTATAGCCTTAAACCCTCGAATACAAGCCTTGTATGCCCAAAAATAATATTTGAATTATTGTGCCTCATCAGTAGCCATTATTGTGACTACATTAGGATTTTCATGTTCCAAAATATGGAAATATGAGGGTAGGAATTGGAATGACTCATTTAAGGGACCAAAAACAAACTTTTTTACATACTATTTCGCTTGTTAGGCTTTACCATACAAGCATTGTATTCCCCACTAAACCATCATCTATGCCATTATGTCCTTAGGTCTCAATGCTACTCCAATAGCTTAAAACTTGGAAGACATAAGTTGACCAATTAACTTTACACTTGTTGTTCGAAATTGACCTTGTAAACTATCAATAGTACACGTGTGTACCTTTTCAAACAATCACCACCGAAATTGACTTTGCAAATCATCAATAGTACACATGAGTAGCTTGATTGCATGCCTTGTCCTTAAAAACAACCTCAAAACGAGCGCAACATGACCTTTTAACTTTTATCTTAAACTGATATTTTAATGCCAACATGTTTAAAGCTCATTTCAATTCAACTTTAAAGGAAAATATTTTTCCTTGATATAGGCAGTCATTGATTGATGTGGACTCCTCGGTGGTAATTATTTGAAAAGAGAACATATTTGCACTTGGAATATGGTATAGACGAGATATCCCTATATTTACTCTTTTGTCAACATTGTTATTGGTGAATGTATCGGGCAAATAATCCCGTTGTCACTAAAGATGGGATTATTGTAAATGGAGTTATCGCATTAAACATCTTTGACATGTTCTGTACCGACTTCAACATGATTGTAATTTGAAGTAACATTGTCATTATCATAGTTGTTCTCTAAATAGTCATTATGCCTGCCATCAAAATCATCTTTAAAGCAATTGTTTTCGCACTAAACAGATGTAGCGTCATCGTCAAGCTTCACAGTGTTGTTTGAAAATTGCATTAAACCCATTGTAGTTTTATTTGAGTGTTGCATTAGTTGGACAAAACCAAGTAATTGGTTTAATGCACATGCTCATTGAAATTATACAGCCAATTATTGTACGAACGGCATCTATGTACCGCGCTGGACAAACTCATGTGCATACGTCGATGGTGATTGCCATTGTTGTGGGTTACGAACTAAATGGTGTGGTATTTGTGAAGTAGAATACATCTGATTAAGGTGTGGTATGACATTTGTATGTCGTTCCTTAATAGTGTTGTACATTGTCAGAACTATCTATTCCTCTAGCAGAATGAACGCAACATCTTTGTTGTCTCTGATAGTTAGGTGTGATAGCCCTCCAGGTATACTGATCAATGAATGTAGCTTGATTTTGTGATTCTATGAATTTACTCTGACTACATTTTCAACTAGCTTTAGCAGGCCAGCAAACAACCTTTGTAAAATAAGTGTAACATTTCAATATCTTTATTCCTAACTCATCGTATTTATGGCTGATCACCTTAGTAAATGTCGTCGACCCAATAACCATCGTGTGTAATCACAAGTTGCATATATGGCACGTCGCTGAAATGTAACAAAAATAAGTGTTAAAATCAATTTATCAAAAAGTTGTTACATGTGATGTTCTAAAATTTTACTACATATCATGTTAAAAAAATATTGTTATACACCATAATTAAAAAAAAAACAGTTGTTATATGCTATGTTGAAACAATATTGTTGTTACACATCATGTTCAAAAAAATTTTACTACATGCCATTTTGAAAAAAATATTATTACACACCATATTCAAAATAATTTTGCTATATGCCATTTTCAAAAAAAAATTGCTACACGCCATGTTTGAAAATTTTGTTACATGCCATGTTTATAGTGTTGCTACATGTCATATTCAAAAAAATGTTACTACACATCATGCACAAAAATATGTTGTTACACACCATACCATGTTCAATAGATTTGTTACACGTCAATGCGAATTGCAGTTGTTACATGTAAACATGGCATTAACAACTTTGGGTAGTGTTCTAATTGATATAATTCATTTATAACTTCAAGCCATTAACTTATTGTAAATGTAAATCAATAAACCCAAGAATATATCTTGATGTCATTTATGCTTTTTGCTAGTAAAATTAGAGAGAGCTGGATGGCAAGAGAAAGCTGAGAAAGATGGATGGTAAGAGAGAGTTGAGAGAGTTGGATAGCGAGAGAGAGTTGAAAGAGTTGAAAGAGTGGAGAGATCTAGATGGCATTTGTTACATAGCATTTTATTTGTTTGCATAGTTGGAGAAACAAATCCAAACTATTTAATTTATTTAAAATAGTTTTAAGGATATTTTTGTTAAGTAAATGACAAAAATTGGTAAAAAACAGTTAACTTTATATTGAAGGCAATTTTTCAATTGAAATTATGAAATTTGCTATTTTTTGGAATTCCCTCTTTACACTTTGTCAAGGAGTTTGACGAAAATAATTAATATCACTCTCTTTCTTTGCATGAAAATAATTAATACCATTGCTTTTTAAGATCAATTTTGTTATTTATCAATTCTTCATTCATTGTTAATAAAAACATCTAATTTCAATTGTGATCATGATCTAGATATTTTTTTATAGTCTTTGACGTTAGTAACATAAGTCTTTGCATTGCATTTCTCCTCTCTTCTCTTGACATGTGCTATCTTTTCCCATATTTTATGAACCACTTGAACTATTATTAGAGACGACAAAAAATTATCTTAATATCATAGATTAAAATAAATCAGTCATCATCTTCATATAAATAAATGAAAACAAACAAATATCTATTTAATTCAACAACACACCTAGTGTTTAATTTTATTTTTATCATTAACTTATTGACATCATCAATGAGAATTTTTTTTTCAAAGTGAATTATGAATTGTTGAAATAGCTTTTGATTATTCTTATAGTGAACCCTGTTTTCGAAAAAGTATTATCACATAATACAAGAAAATCATTAGGTAGTGATATATATAATTTATTAAGCTATCTCATTATGTTAAGATTCCTATTCCTATTTTTGATTCTCTACTTCTATAAAATGTTTTAATAATTTCCATATAAAAGAATGCTTAATGGTTAATTTGTAAAGATCTATAATTAATAGAGTATTTAATTAAATTAAATATCTTAGTTCTTAATTAAAAATGATAATATTATTATTTATATACATATATAAAGGAAATCCAAACAGAAAGACAGTTCGATAAAAACTATTAAACTAAAATTAATTAGGAAGGAACCACCTTGTCGTATCAGCCTAATATGGATTACCTTACATATGTAATAACCTCATTTAATAACAGTCCCATTTAAAAAGTTCTGATTAGGTAATTGCATAAAAATCTTATAAAATTGAAAAAAAAAGATAAAGAAATATAGTAATTCTTATATGATGTCTTTGTTTGTTTAACAGGAATAGATTTTTTAAAATTTTTTTGTGAAAGTGTTTTTTCCTTTGAAAATCTAATATTTTTTGTCTTTAGATGTCGCACTTGAAAACATTTTTTTTGTTGTGAAATTGATATTATGAAAAATATATTTCTCTTTTCTTAAGATTATCATCAATTATTTTTTACAAATTTTTGGATCATTTCTCAATTTGTGTGTCATTTTGCGCACGGATCATGCTAATTTCTCTATAGATTGTTCCAATTTTATCAGAGGTCCTGAAGGGATCTTTTTTTTATAAATTTTTAATATTGAAGAAAACTTATAAATTATTTCAAATCAGGCTAAATATTCAAATTAAGGCTAAACATTTGGACACTTTTTAATTAGTGGTCAAATATTTCAATTGTAACAATTAAGGGTCAAACGTTTCGATTTCTTACAATTAAAAGCTTAGTTGACAAGTGAATGTAGTGTAGATCATACGCGATAGAAAATTGAGTTAGCTGATAACATGGCATGTTTGGAAATGTTATTATTACTTTTTGTGAAAAAAACTTTGTTAGCGCCATGTTGAAAAATGTAGTGTTACATGTCATATTATAAAATTTAGTTATTACACGTCATGTTAAAAATATAATTATTGCTTGTCATGTTGAAAATTTAGTTGTTATATGCCATGTTGAAATTTTTTTTTGTTACATGTCGTGTTGAAAATTTAGTTCTTACATGCCATGTTGAAGATTTGGTTGTTATATGTTATGTTGAAAATTTGGTTGTTATACGACATATTGAAAAATATGATTGTTATATGTCATGTTTAAAATTTAGTTATTATATATTAAAAATTTAATTGTTACATGCCATGTTAAAAAATGTAATTGTTATACACCATGTTGAAAATTTAGTTGTTACATGTGATATTGAAAAATTTAATTGTTAAACATCATGATGAAAAATGTAATTATTAAATGTCATGTTGAAGTTTTAGTTATTATATGCTATGTTGAAAAATTTAGTTGTTATACATCATGATGAAAAATGTAATTGTTATATGCAATGTTGAAGATTTAGTTGTTACATATTATGTTGAAAAATTTAATTGTTACACATCATCATAAAAAAATTGTACATGCCTTGTCATAATTTGAATTGTTTTGACTTGATAAAAATTTTTTTTTCAACAAAATTACCTTTTCATATCTTGTGTGATAAGTCAACATCCACATCATACGCATGCCTTACACGCGTTAAATACTTTTGACTTTAACCCTTAATTGTAAGTAACCAAAAATGAAAATACCCTTAATTGTTACAATTAAAACGTTTGATCTTAAATTGACCAAAACTCAAAAATTTTGATCTCAAATTAAACATTTAGTCTTTCAAATCATAATAAAGCTCACCAATTTCTCATTATCAAAAAATACTTTCATGCTAATTGAATTATTCATTTTTTTATAGTCATTTAGAACCAATTTTCATGATTTAAAAGCAACTCAAACAAAACCCATCGAATCCTTTTTTATTGATGTGAGAGTCACGGGTGGGTTGAGGTGCAAGGGAGCAAGAGTTTAGCCTTGGAAATTGGCTCTCTCTCCTTAATTTTGGATTTTCTTATTCATTTTTAGTTGATTACATGATTTTTTTGACTTTAAAAGAGAAAAATGATTTGAATTTTTGAAATCATTTTCCTGATCTAATTTGAATGCATTTTCGTCCATGAAACCTTCTTTAGTCAACGATGAATCATCGCCCACTACAATTGGCCCCCAGACTTTTTACCAAACATTGAATCCACGCGGTGGAACTATTTAATGTACAAAGTTCTCACTACTTTTTTCGAAACTTAACAGCATAACCAAACAATGGCAATCCTGTAATAATGTTCAAAATCACAAGTGCTTTGACAAACTTTAACTCTATAAATATTCTTGAACTAAACTTAGAACAAACAACGCAAAAAATCAAGCAGAAACTCATTCGTACCAGAAAATTGTTCTAAACATGTCCGGTGGATACCCCCAACACCCTCCCGGCTACGGCTACGGCGCCCCTCCCGCTCAGCCCTACTCAGCCGCTCCTCCATACACTGCCGGCGCCCCGCCACCGCCTCAACCCTACGGGACCCCATACGCCGCTGCACCGTACGGCGCACCTTCTGCTCCCTATGGTGCCCCTCCTGGGGAGAAGCCGCCAAAGGACAAGCCTCAGGCACACGGTGTCGGAGGCGCTCCTCCAGTTCACGGTGGAAGCTATCCTCCTGTAGGAGGTTACTCAAGCCCTTTTGCGGCTCTGGTACCGTCGGCGTTTCCGCCAGGGACAGATCCTAATGTCGTGGCTTGCTTTCAAATGGCCGATCAAGATGGGAGTGGGTTTATTGATGATAAGGAGTTGCAAAGTGCGCTTTCTTCATATAACCAAAGCTTCAGTTTGAGAACTGTTCATTTGCTCATGTATCTCTTCACTAATTCCAATTCCAGAAAGATCGGTCAGTTTCTTTTATTCCTACCTTTTTATTTAATTATTTTAATTAACCATTAATTTCACTGCTTTTCGGCCGTAATTGCAATTGAATTATCACGTTAATTTTCTATTGATTGAAAAATTAAGATAAAAATAAAATTTCAAAATTGTGAGATGAAAATCTCCAGGTTTGGCATTATTGTTGTAAATTGTTCTCATAATAGTAATAAAAAAGGAAAACTAAGATTGAAATGTAGGTGTAGCGTAGGTTAAGATACATATACAGACATTTAATCTTTAGTTAAAAGCAAGTTCAAAGTCAATTCCAGTATTAGGTTTTTTATTCAATTAATTAATTCGTTTATAGCGTTACTGTGAAATTCCTTCTCTGTCAAGAAAACTTTTCACCACGGGAAACATAGTGGTAGCGTCTAACGTGCACTGGGTAAGTGCCTCACTTCTAACTTAGGCCGGTATTCGAATGGGTCCTTGCCTATGTAAGGGTACGCGCCGGTGATTGCGTCGTGGCATAGTAGCAGGCGGCTTCGGGGCCACGCAGCGAAATGACTTAAATAACTCTTACTGAGTGGTGTCATGATAAAGTGGGGCGCGTGGTGTGGGTCCTATAGAAATATATTTTGGGATCCGCGTTGTCTTTAAAGATGATGTGCTTGCAGGAGCATATCCGTAATTAGGCTTTCGTGGACTTTTTTTAATTTTTTCAGAAATAAGTTCATTAATTTTCCTCTCTTGATGTTGGAATTGTTGAACCACCTCCTACTTTTCCTTGCCGACTCAAATATATTATGCAGTGGGGTGGGTGATTTCACGTCACGCGCATCATTTCAAATTGAGTAATGGTATTTATTGTCCGATTGTTCACGAGTTTTATGTGGAATAATAACAATTTTATCAGTATTTATTTTTCAAATTTTCTTAAGCAATATGATTTATGCATCTCTAATTTTATTTTTTAAATTTATAATGCAGGTCCTAAAGAGTTCACTGCAGTGTTCTACAGTCTTCAGAATTGGAGGGTAATTTCCATGAGCAAACTTTTTTTTTTTCTTTTTGCTTGAATCGACGTATGGGTTTATTCGACTAAAAAATTGGGTTTGTCGCAGGCCAATTTTGAGAAATTCGATAGGGACAGGAGTGGTAAAGTCGATGCCAATGAATTGAGAGAGGCACTCCTGAGTCTAGGATTTGCAGTCTCTCCTGTTGTATTGGATTTGCTTGTATCCAAGTTTGATAAAACTGGAGGCAAGAGCAAGGCCATTGAATATGACAACTTCATTGAGTATGGTTTCTGTATATGATATGTTTCACATATAAATTATTATGCAGCATTTCATTTTTTTTATGTCTATAATGTCAACTAATCTGTTTTCTTCTCTCTAATTCTTTATGATGCAGGTGCTGCCTTACTGTTAAAGTAAGCTTTCTTTCTATTTCCTCTCTACTTTTAACTTGAGACTATGGTTTTGGTTAATGGCAGTTGAATTTGAATCATGGGTTTCTTTTTTGGTGCGTAGGGACTAACTGAGAAATTCAAGGAGAAGGACACTATGTACAGTGGTAATGCGACGTTTACATATGAAGCTTTCATGCTGACCGTTCTGCCATTCCTAATTGCTTAGGTGTTGATGAGGCTTTGCGTTTGTGGTGTAATTTCCTTTAGGTCTTCCAAGTCCTGCTTTAAGTTCACTTAAGAGTTTTCCTTTCTATAACAAAATAAAACGTAATCGTTTGAAGTACTTGTGTTGTCACTCTTTTGAATTCAATGCAAAATATTATGCAGTTTTCATGTTCAATTTGTCTACATGCCATGTGAGTTTTGAAAATTTTGCACATAGATTGAATGCTTGCCATGTGCGAGTGGAGAAGAAGTCAAACCCTTTGTATTCTTTGTCTATGCTTTTATATGTGCAAACACTAATCAATCATCTGATTATTATTGTTAATATTCTTTCTTACGTACAAACAATCAATTTCTTGATTGATGGAAGGCTCTGTTCGCATTAAGAATGGAGTGAAAGATGCTACCATCAAGCATGTTTTGGACCCGAAGCCGTTTTATTTCTTGGTAACAAATAATTAAACCTGTTGTAGTTGTGATCGGATATAGATAGATGTTTCACCTAATTAATGGATATCTATGGGCTTAGTTAATTTTGGTACAAGGTTAATATGTTGTTATATTCTTGATTAGGTAATTGACAAAAACAATTTGTAGAGATCGGTTCAATTTGTTGCTTGATACACGAGCATGGCATATTATATATATTGGAAGTTTGTATAGATGGGATTGGTGTTGGCTTTTAGCTTTTTAAAATGTTAAAACTTTTTAAACGGAGAACTTGTTTGATTGAGATATGAAATTTTTATGTGAAAAAAAATATATTTTAATAACAGTATAATGATATTGGGTTATTTTCTCTAGTTGAGTATTTCTTATAGAGGATGGATTTTCTCTAATTGTGCTTTTCTCGTTGGTTTAGACAATATATAAGTTAAAGTCTAAAATAATTCCAAAACAAATTATTACTAATTTCAAGTTACACAAATTATTTAAACCTTAATCTATGATTGAGTGCTCTCTCCAAAAGACTCCTAATTCGACAATCTTAGATGATTGAACAAGAAAGAAAGTTAGGATATAGGGATCTTATTTAGAGGCTTACCAAAATGGAGACAAAATGATAGTTCATAATAACCTTTCGAAAGCGTTATTTATGTTGAGGGTTAGTATTTGGTTCAATACTCTACTTGGAGCAAAGATATCAAATTGGGATTGAAAAAGAAGACCTCATCTGCTACTTACATAGTTATTTAAAAGACCTTTTGGTTATTTTAGCTTTTTTTGCTATTTTACATTTTAGTCGGGCAACGTGTTAGCTTTTGCATAATTGTAGCAAAGGACAACTGACAACCTTAATGGTGCAGCACCTTTTTTAAGTTGCTTTTCCTTATTTTTAATATTTTGTCTGTTGCTTTTATATTGTAAGTTGACATGGGACTTCAAGGGTTAATACAAGAAAACCTTCTTCATTTCCTTTGTTGAGTCTCTTTTATTGGTAATAGATGAGCCTTCTTTCTTGAGCAAGATCTGACCTACAACTTTCTTTATACTTTTTATGAATCTTTTCTTGGTATCAGAGCTTGAAAAGAGTTCTTAGAGGATTGCATTGAGTCTTAATTTCCAGAAAAATCAACCTTTTTCCTCTTTATTCCTTCATCATTTTGTTTTTTTCTCACCTGCAAACAAAAAGCTACAAAGTATGGCTTCTTCAACTTATAATGCCACCGCTCTACCAGTTTTTAATTAGGAAAACTATCTTATATAGGCTGTGAACATGAAAACTAACCTAAAGATTTTTGACCTGTGGGAAGTGGTTGAAGTTGGAGGAGAACCATCGGTTATGCGCTATGTCAACCCCATTATGGCTTAACTTAAATAGCATAGTGAAGAGGTGGCTAAGTTATTTAAAGCTCTGTCGTGTATACATTATGCTGTGATAGATTCAATCATCACAAAGATCATGACTTATGAAGCACCTAAAGAGGCATGGGACAAGCTGAAAGAAGAGTTCCATGATAGTGATAGGACCAAATAGATATAGGTATTGAATTTTTTGAGGGTTTTTGAAGGTTTGAAAATGAAAGATGAGGAAACCATTAAAGAATTTTCAAATAAACTCTTGAAGGTTGTGAACCAGTTGAGGCTTCTTAGTGAAAAGAATCATTAACAAAGTTTTTATGAGTTTACTAGAGAAGTTTGAATAGAAAATTTCTTCTTTGGAGGACTCTAAGAACATATCAACACTGTCTTTAATCGAGCTAGTTAATGCCTTACAAGCTCAATAACACAGAAGAGCTTTAAGGCAAGATAACCATATAGGGGAGGCATTGATAGCTTGAGTCAAGGATAGAAGAAATGGTGATAACTACAAAAGAACTGATAGTGAAAAGAAGGATAAAGGAAAGAAAAACGGTGACAAGAATCAAGGTAAGGAGAAAGGGAAATTTCCTCCCTGTAGTTACTGTAAAAAGAGAAATCACGTAAAAAAATTTTGCTAATTCAGACCCAATGTGAAGTGCCTTAACTGTAATCAATAAGGTCATGTTGAAAAAGTGTGTAAGAACAAAGGTGCAAAAGCTGGAGAAAATGCTGCTATATCAGAGCAAAAAGATGGAGTGGAAGAATTTCTTTTCATGGCAAGGAATCCAAAAAACTCCATTAAGAAAGAAACATGGCTTATCGATAGTGCTTGTTCCAACCACATAATTAGAGATGAATCTCAATTTTTGGCTCTAAACAAAAACTATAAGTCAATTATGCAGATAGGGAATGGTGATTTACTAAAGATTTGTGAAAAGGGAACAATAAGTGTTGAAACAGCTACAGGTATTAAGTCTATTCTTAATGTTCATTTTGTGTTAGATGCTAAAAATATTTATTGAGCATAGGTTAGTTAACTGAAGAAGGATTTATTTTATTATTCAAAGACAAGGCCTGCTCTGTCTTTGATTCATCTGAAAATGATTTATTTACCGCTGGGATGAGAAACAAATGTTTCCCATTAAATTGGATGGAAGTTAAATATCAAGCTTACTTATGTGTTTCTAATGATGCTAAGTTGTGGCACCGTAGACTTGGCCATGTCAACTATCCTTCATTAAAGAGAATGGAAGCTATGAATTATGTTACTGATTTACCTAAGTTTCCTGAGAATGAACACTTGTGCAGTACATGTCTTCATGAAAAACAAAATAGGACATCTTTTTTTTTTTCTCGATGATTCCCATTTGCATTTGTATTGACAACTTCAGGTGTCAACTATTGGGATTCTCAAAGACCCACCACCGCTTTAAGGGACGTAAAGAGGCTCAAGTTCCGTTGGCAACTTCAAGTTGGTTGGACGGTATACAAAATTAAAATATAAATGATTGAAGAATTAAAAAAAAATACCATTTTCAGTTTGTTAGAGCCTTGTGTTAATAACGTGTTGTGAAATATAATTTTGAAAGAGAATATTAGAGAGAAGTAGTAAGAATGTAAGAAGATCTTTTATTTTATTTCTTGTTTCAGTATACAACCATCCACAGGCACATATAGATGGAGGGAAAATGAATTTACATAAATAGAGGGGATGAACTTAGTAGATAGGAATGTATATACACTAAATGAAATCAGAAGATAGGGATGCACCAACATAAATATGTACATTAGATATGGGAGATATATTGGATATTAGAAAATATAATGGATATTCACATATATTCATAACAGCTTAATAATATATGAGGCACAAACCATCAAATATAAAGCTAATCTCACCATCGTAAGACAAATAAAAAGTATATATGAATTGACATATTATCAAAATCTACTTGCGGGTAAAGAATATAACACAAAGTGATTCATAACTTATATGATGAAATTAAAAATTATTAATATTTTCTAATACTTGTGGGCTAATTACGAACTAAAAATAATTTCAATTTCATCCTAATTAATCATAAAAAATATAATAGTTTTCCTATGGGGTAAAAGTACTTATACTAACATGCTTAATAAGAAAATTGATGTCATTTAAACTTGATGTGATCAAAATAAAATATTATAAAATTTACTTAATGTATATCTTATCACAATTAAGAGGCTATGGATAATCTTAATTATTCACGTATATACTATCAGATGACATCACAATAATAATCAAGACATACATAAATCAAGTATAACATAAATTACATATTAATTAATTTATTATACAGATAATGTCTTGATCAAAACTTAAATGAACATAATTTGGTCTAATTAAACTCTTTCCATGACCAAAACAGTCAAACTAAATAGATCTAGAGAACACAAGTAGATCCAATATTAGTTTGTTTCAAATGAGTTTTATCTTTTCTAATTTTATTGGTCCAAAACTTTAGACACATTATATTCCATTCAACTTAACAACTAATAAGTCCAAACAAATCACGTAAATAGAATAAGTCCAAAATCTATTTATTCCATATACTAAGAAAACAAAAACAAATAGCCCAATTTATCATAAAATTATAAAAGCCGAATTAATAATGAAAGCCCAACAATTTAAGCAAACAAACTCAAAAATCTTTTAATACATAGAGCTTAAATAGCCTAAATGGTTCAAGCATGGGATAGGTGTCATGAGCCGCACGAGATTCAACTAAAGTTTGGCACATGACAGTAGGCACACTAATTTGATTAAATAGCAATATCATGCTTCAAGCATATAAACAAAAATCTATTTGTTTTTAACAAACCAAATACTCACGAACATATATCATAAAGGATTTAAACAATTTTGAAATTCCACAAAAGTATATATCAAAATGCATATGGTTCATTATTCTCTAAATAATTTCTAAAATAATATTTTTAGAAATATACAAAAAATAATATTTTTAGAAATATACAAAAAATTATAAATACACAATTTTAAAATCATACATCAAAATTACTATGCAGAGATTGTTCTAGTTCTGATACCACATGTTAAACAATCTCAAACATATATATATATATATATATAAATATAAATATTTATGTATATATATACACATATAAAAATAATAAAACACAACGAAGTAGAAATAGATAAATATTGAAAAATATTAACTAGCTTAAGCAATAGTAGTGTACTTTTGCTTGCTAACAAAAAAGATTTGATAACCAATGTTTGATGTTTTATAAGAGTGAAATTTTCCACCACCACTAGCACTTCTTATATGTTTTACCCAATGGATTATCCATTGATATGACATGAATTGTAAAAAAGTTAAAAAAAAAAAACCATTGGAATTGGCTGTAACTTATAAGGCTAACCAAAAGCCATCTAGAGTCCTAGACAACAATAATCATGAAAGATAAACTTACAAAATATCATTCAATTAAGATCATAACAATAACCTTTTGCCATATCAAATTATCAAATTTTTTCTTTTATGAATTCTTCCAACTCAAATAGCAATTTACTATAATGGTAATAAGGTCTTTTTGAAAGTTGCTCTAAGTTAGGGACCCGTAAGTTTTCTTTTATAAGTGCAATTGCTCCCATCAAGGAGATCACTGTTCCTTCAAAATTAGGGAAGTGTCAAATAATAGATAGTTATCACAATCCCATTAAAGCTATATTAGCTATCCTATTAATTGTGGAATCTAAAGGTGAGGTCGACTTAATAGATGGGATATCTATAATTTGAATTTTAAAATTCCAACAGAGCAATAATACGAAAATATTTTTAGTGTTGTTGGAGTGTTGAACTGTACAAGTATCATGTAGTTGTTAATTTTTGGTGAAATGACAAATTAAAATGGAGACTTTTTATATTTCAACAAAATTTCCAAACAATTTCATTGGATTTTTCAACAAAATATTTTGGATTTTTTTGATGGAATCAATCGGATATTTTGATGTGATTTCGATGAAATTTATTGCCTTTAATGATGAAATTTTTGTCGAAAATTTTGAGTTACTGATAACTTTCAATTGGAAATTTTGATGGAATTTTCTCCATATTTGACAGGTTTGCCAACATAAAATTTTTAGACTAAAATCTCCAAAGAAATTTTAAATTTTTTGGCGGATGAGAGCATACCAATGAAAGTAGAGTCGACGGAATTTGAAAGTCACATTTTTTTTTTTTTATATTTTTTCAAATATATAGATGCATATGTTAAATCTCAATTAGATTTGACACAAACATTTGTATTCATACTTACAATTTCCATAACAATCCAAATGCAAATTTACATTTCTAGACATAAGATAATAAATTTTCATTTATTAATGACGCTCTCACGTAGGTAGTTCTATGTAGAGGTTTATCGGCCAGAAGTTAATTTCTCCCTTTTCATTGTACCGAATACTATAAGTCTTGTTCACCATTGTATACGGCACTGCCTGCCTAACATTTGGTAAGTACGTAGGTTAATGCAGTTTACTTTTATCATTTGCTTCATTTAATGCATGGGACTAATTTGCATTTGCCCCGTTTATAAATATCCAATGGCAATTTCTACAAGGTCAATACATTGATATTATATTTTTGATAAGGTGAGTTGAGATGAAATTCAATCTGTTTGCTGCTAAAGAATTAAGCACATGAGATGCTTCATTAATTGCTACGACCAAATTATTGCGATGGGAGAAAAAGGGGAGAGAATTAATTTTATTAAAATTAACTCTAAACGGTATATATGTAAGACTGCAGCTTTAGGCAGCCTAATATAGTTTGGCGTCATCAATTTATTTTAAGTAGAGACACCCTCATGTATAGAGGGTTACATGGTTCAGTCAATCATCAGTTTTCAAGTAAAAGTTCCCATCCTGGCTGGATCATAGAGGAGGACAGTTCTATTATTCAGTGGTTGAGTTGGCCTTGAATTGTTCCTGTTTTCCTGAAAAGAAAAAAAAAAAAAAAACAAAAACAGAAAGAGAGTAGAAATTAACAAAGCAAATTCATCATTTTTCTTAAACATGTAATGAACAAAGCGTAGCATTTTGCTTAAGATTTACAAAGGAAACTATGATTTTTTCTGAACAAAATCGTGAATTGTTTATGGCATCCCTGGGAAGGAGGAGGTCTTGAAATTTAAACAGATTCAGGTCTGATTCATGACTGAGTTGACGAGTAATTGATCTCAGGGTAGAGACACTTACCGGAGGGAGGACGTCCCTTAATGCTTCAACTTGCGAGCGGGAAACCGTCTTTATCTTTATAATTAAGATCCACAATAATTAAGTTAGCAAAATTCCAGCTAGTCTAATTTAGGAAAGGGCTAGAATCAATGGTTGAAAGGCAATAAAGACCTGTTGGAAGACTGTCCAAACAACTCCCTCTGAGCAGGGAGGAGTTGTAAGTGAACCATTGTATCGATAATACCTTCTTCCAGGAAGTCCGATGGATTCTGGATTAATACGCCCCAACGGTACGCTATTTACGTTCTCAAGAGTTATTATGAAGGGCAACAGCTGTCAGGAATCGTGCAAGGACATGAACAAAAACAAAAGCAATAAGAAAAACCAACCCACGAAACTATAATATGAAACTTAACTAAATATCCAACAGGTAATATATTCTATATGTAAACAAGATGACTGAATAAAACAAGATGTTGCCCATGTACCCTATTAATGAAGGGATCAGGCAGGCCAAGTCGGTAAAGAATAGCAACAACCGCAGTCTGATTTTGAGCACTTTGATGAACTAGGTGAAGCTCCAAGGCTAACCTGTATGTATGTATGTATGTACGTACGTAAATATTGCTTTAGACTTTAGCTTTCAGTGCAAATCAATTGAATTTTTTGAGTAACAAAAATCTCAGAGCAGAAGAATTGGAAAATATTTATCACCTAGTTCCATTGAATGTGTGCTCTGAGGGTGAATGCCAATGACAGTTAACCACGAAATAAACAGTCCCATTGATGGTAATGCTTCCAGCATTCCCTTCCCATACAACCTGACGAAATTATTGGTTAATTAAGAGAAAATTAGCAACAAGAGCAAGATCAAAATACATGGCACACTAGCTATGAACTAGATTTTTTGTGTTAGTTACACAATAATTCAGTTAGTATTCATTTCTCACCCTAAGAAGGATTATCAAACAAATTAACTATTACAATCTAAATTATAACAAAATATAATACTAGATCCATATATAGTAACTAACAAAATATGTAATTTATACTATTATATAACGTTTATTCTTGAATTTGGTATCTTAAGTTAGGTGATTCGTTAACTAGTTAAGTATAAATTAAATATATAAAGTATAAAATCTAGTAATTTAATATAAATATTCATTAGTAAAAAACTCTCTAAAACAACACCCTTTTTTCTGCCTATTTTCCTTTAGTGGAGTGCAAGAGAGACAAGGAGAAAAGGGGCAGAAGATGGCCGTCGAAAATATGTGTCAAAGTGGATTATGCATGATCCTATCTAAAGGTACATGAAGGGGTGGGTGAGAAGCCCGATAGTTATGAAGAAATATAAATCATACTTTGATCTTGTAATTTTCAAAGGACAAGTGCTCATATCAACTCGGCCAATTATAACCTTTTTACTGGTTAGCTCCAACTTGGCAAACTAGAATCTATAAAGAAGATGGTAAAGGAAGAGAGTCAAGAGTTCACCGCAACGTCTTCCACCCTATTCTGCAAAACAGCAGAAGCTGATGTGTAGTTCCTTCGCAAATCTCCCAATTGAGGACGGAGCTGTGCAATTCCAATATCTATGGGGGATTGCATCTGTCCAACGCTGCAGTTTCTCCATGCTGGTTTGAGTGAACCCCAGCGCGACGGTCCCCTCCCGGATGCTTCGTCGTAGTTGAATCCATGCCCTGTCCCAGCCAAACCCCAACGGGAAGGCAGATTCTTAATATAAATGTCTAACATATGGCTAAAAGTTGCTATAACATACCTTAAGCATGCCCAACATTTTTAAAATATGATTTGGCGGTTAATATAAAATGCCAAAGAGGAAATAAAACATTTTCGTAGTTTTTGATTTCGTAACTATATATTCAAACAGAATATATCCAAATTTGAATTAAAATTGAGTTTGTTGGCAAAATTGAACGCATTTGAAGTATAATGAAAAAAAAAATTGGCATTGAAGGAATAATATTATAATGTTAAGTTTGATCTGTGAGCCACAAGAGAATTATTAATGCTCCGGATGCAGAAGAGTCTTGGTGGTTTGGTTTCTCCTCTGGCATCATCAGATCATTTTGTGGGCTGTCCTGTCCCCTATGTGGTAGCATGATATTGCTTCTTACATTTTCTGGAGCTGCTTTCTACCATAGGGTGGTTGGTCTTGTGCTCTGATGTTTATATGTTTTACGTGAGTAATGTTTTAGGGGAAGTGTAGACTGCAACGGATTGAGAAATTTTTTTAAATGGTGTTATAATAATAATAATAATTAAAAAATCAATATATTAAAATTCATAAATTAAAAGTTTTACTATTAAATTAAAAAAATTCAGTTAAATTAAAGAAATTGTAAATTCAGTACGCTCATTAGTAGAATTTTGTTGTTGTTCTCTCAAATCTGAGTTTTATAAGACAATATTTTTTCACTTATTTATCTAAAATTATAAAAACTTGTTAAAAATTGCTACTCATTTGAGTAAATTAAAATATTAAAATTAAATAAAATATGATAGTATATAGTAAATTATCAAATTCAACAATTAGCAATAGGACAATTTTCTATTCATTGATCAAAAGTAAATATAATCATCCACAAACAACACAAAGTTAAATACAAAACTAAAATAATTAATATCTACAAAATCAATCAAAAAAAGAAAGACTCATAAATTCAAGATTTTATTTGATATGCAATATTATTTTCTATTTGTTAGATTATAATTATGAATCCAAACTATCAAATTAATCAAAAAAATATTTAAACATGATGTATTTAAAAACTTAATTTGATTTGAAAATTACTTATAATTAAAATTTAATTTTATTATTTTGAGAGAGTAAAAAACATAATCAAAGATCGAGAAAAAGAAACAACATTACCAGGGTCAAGAATAAGATTTGAATTTTTGGATAGGAGAGTAATTTAGGTTTTTACTTTTTCTTAAAAAAATCTTAAATTATAAAAAAAATATTTTCTATTTTTTCATGCAGTTAAATAATAATATATAAATTATTATTTAATAAATCTTTTTTGATAATATTTAAATATTATTACTACGTAAATTTTTTTAATAGAATATACTCTTTACCCACTTCTTACAAAATTATAAAAAAAATTATTAATATTATTAAGTATATAAAACTCAAAATAAATGATATAATAAATAAATATTTTTTAAATTGACCCATGAACGTTGGTCTGCGCTCGTGGGCTTGTATCTGGTGATAAGACAGTAAGTCTCATCCCCTCTTTCGCACCATGAAAGCTGTTTAATAAAAAAAAATTACTCTATTTTCACTCTGTTTGTTTTAGTTTCAAAGTTCTAACACTCAATTAAGAATATATATATATATATATATATATAAACGAGAAACGAAGGAAAGCAAGAGCGATTCAATGTAATGGGTTTCTAAAGAAAAACGAGCTGTTACACTTAATATTAATGGATCAATAAATGAGTACCCCAGGTGTCACCCTTGTGATAACAGCTTGAATCGAAGAACAATCCTTTAAAAAAAGTATGAGAGAAAAAAAGAAAAGGAAAAATAAAAAACAAGATATCAAGGAAAAGAAAGAAAGAAAAAGAAGCATATTTCAAACGTAATTAGTTCAAATATCAACTTTCAAAAAAAAAAAAATTTGTTAAAATATCTGATGGAAATGATGATCTTCCAGTTATACAATTATGGCTGTAGACAATAATTCAAGGTTACAAATGCAATCCCAGAATCAATGTTTTTTGAAAGAACAAAAAAAAAAAGATAAAAAGAAAGAAAGCTTGAGAGAATGTATATGTATACCCTCCTCAGATTGGGCGCAAGCTGAGAGTGCGAGAATGAGAGAAGAGAGAAGGAAAAAGGAAAAGGCCGGTTTACAGTAGCTGTTGCTGCAGTACTTCATGATTGCTTTGCTTCTTCTGTGTCGTGAATTGCTGAGTTGGGGCTTAACTATCAGCGGTGTTTATAAAGAGGCGAGGCTGCGGTACTACGCTACTGATAGACCAGGGTATGCTATATATTGGAACACGGACGATATTTGTTTTAGAACTACTTGTTCCTTCTACAACTTGAAGATGTTAAATTCGAACATCAACTTACCTTTTCTTTAGGTGGGAAAGGGAGTTGAGAGGGAGAGGACCTAGGGTGGCTGTGAGGGTTTGTTATGAAAGCTAGGAGGGTAAAGTGTCCTTATGTGAACAGAACTGATCTTAGCAATGTCATATGTGAATATTGAAATATTGAATCCCTAGGATTCGAGAGGTAGGAATAAAAGGAATGGAAAAAAAAAAAAGAAGAAAGAAAGATACGAAAAGAAAAAAAAAAAAAGAAAGATAAAAAAGAGAAGAAAAAATCAGTTCCTCCACTGGGTGGCATCCCCTTCAAAATTCTGTTTTTTTTTTTTTGTTTTTAAATGTTGTTGGGCTGTTGTTAGTAGTTTCTTTAACTACAAGAAATTTTTATTTATAATTTAATAACAATTATTGTCATCTAATATAAAATTTAAGGATCTATCACAAGAAAATTATAGATCACGATTATACCTAAAAAACGATTCAAGTGTCTTGCCTCCAAAAGGATTTATGCTTCTCTTTTTACTAGGGTTTTTTGTTCTCTAAAAATTGTTGCTAAATAATTCTGATGCTCAAATAAGTAGCAACCCTTATTTTTATAGATATACTAATTGACTTGGATCCATTAGACCTAACCATAATCCAACAAGACTTATATATAAAACCCAAAAAAGAAATATGTCTAGGATTCTTAGGGATCTCTCTCTACCGTTATAAGCCCAAATCCTTGTCAGCTTATGACTCATATTTCACTTACAATTTTATTTAATTTAATATTATTATTTAGTTTCTTAAATTAATTAAAAAATCTTATTTACTCATTAATTATAGTAATGTCCATTAACACATTGCAACTAATCTCCGTAGAGAAAAGAATTATGGTTAAATACTCAAATAAACCCCTAAACTATATCAAGAAAGTCAATTTAGTTCCTATTCTTTTATTGCGTTCAAATAAATTCCTAGACTTTTCTTTTGAGTTGAATAAGCTCCTATTACTAATGGTTGATTAACTTCCATTAGTCAACAGTATAGTCAGTAATTTTTGATGCTATGTTATTTGCCATATGACATGTTGACGTGTTATCTTGATGATGTCAATGTCACATGGTAGATGACGTGATATTAAAAATTACTGACTCGAAATTAGATTTTTTTTCTTTCCAAATGTCCAAAAATTATTAATTAGGGATCTGAAATAAAATTTTTTTTTTAAAAATTATTTCAAACTCTTAACTGATTACTATCTTCTTAATTAAAGCCATTTTTCCTAACAAAAAAAACCCTAATCCAACTTTGTCAATTTGATTGAAGCAAAAGTTGGTGTAAAGAAATTTGAAAATACCCATAAACAATTTTGAGAAAAGGAAGCGTAAAGGTAAGTCACACAACATTTAGGTGGCGTTTAGTACTTTACAATGCAATGTGATTACAGATAATGTGATTGCAGGTAATGTGATTGCAAGTAATGTCATTGTGGGGAAAATAATATTATAGTGTTTGGTATACAAGTAAAATAATGTTTAAAATGCAGATAAGATAACATTGCAACGTTTGGTTTACAAGTACTTTGCTGGGAATGTAATGTTAATTTTCAAAATTACCCTTAGTTATTAAAATACAAGTTTAATATGTTTATATTTTTTATTATTAATTTTTATATAATATCATCTCTTAAATATATTTTTAATGTCATATATTTTATTTTCATTTATTATTATAATCTTATATATTTTATTTTCATTTCTTTAATATAATTTTTTATATTATATATTTTATTTTAATTTATTTTGCTTATATTATATAAATTTCATTTTTTTATATTTTATTTTATTTTAATTTTTTATTCTTATATTTTATATTTTATGTTAATATTTTTTATTTTAATTATAACATTATAAAATATTTTTAATAAGGTAATAAAGTTGAAGGGTAAAAATGTTTTTAAGAATATTACAGAGTGTAATGTAATGTGATTGCATTACAATCTTATATTGCAGTAGTCTGCTACAAAACAAACATTGTAATGTAATTTAATTGGGTACATTGCAGGGAATGTGCTCTCAGTTCCCTCATACCAAAGGCTATCTTATAATATTGAAACTAGCAAAGACACATAATGTTGTTCCACAATAAATGAAAGTAAAATCCTTCTCTTCTCTTTCTTAGAATTTGTAAGGGAAACATGATATTTTTCTCTTCTCCATAATTTGTAAAAGAAGTCAAATCCTTCTTTTCTCTTCCTTAGAATTTGTTAAGGAAATTCGATGCTTTTCTCTTCTCTAAAATTTGTAAGGGAAATCTGATAGTGTTGAATTTTATTTACGAACAATAATAAATTTGCTTCTCACATCTTTCACAGATTTTGAAAATTCAAGACTACCTAAACAATATTTTTTAGAAGAGGAATAGGAATTTGTAGATAGGGAGAGGATATTCTAAATATAAGGCGCATTGGATTTAGGAAATGTTGAAGAAAGTGAAAGTGTTTTTTGTTAGGAAGGATGGCTTCAATTAAAAATATGATAATCAGCTTGAAGCAATTAGTTTTTTTTCTTAATTTTTTGTTTCAAATCCCTAACAAATAATTTTTTTTGATATTTGGATGAATAAAAAGGAAAAAATCCAATTCCTAGTTAATAATTTTTGATACCATGTCATCTACCACGTGACATTGACATCATTAAGATAACACATCAACATGCCACATGGAAAATGACGCGGTGTTGACTAACTTCAATGATAGACTTATATGGAGCTCTTTAATTGGATCCTGTTTGATGTATGTATCTCATACACTACACCCATTTGTTGGCTTTAAGATCACTACCCTAATGTTAGAGTTAAACATTCTATCCTTTTGGATAGAGGTATAACAAGTGTAGGCTTTAAATAGTTTGTCACATTTAACTTAGAACAATTTTAGCAAATAAAAAACTGAAGAACTATAACTACCTACTTAATAATTCATCAACTATTAGCATAGTTTTTCTACAATGTTACCAAATAATTTATGGTCATATCACATATGTCGTAAATAAATGAAATATCTATTAAAATGTAATACATATGAAATCAATAATTGATATAGCAATTTTTTAATCTAACAAATAAATAATAAAATTGGTTTTTAACGAAATATGTCCAACAATCTCCCACTTGCACTTAAAACCAATCATAAACACATTTTATACTTATTGATTCTAGGTGCTTCTCAAACACCTTTTGTGAGAAAGATTTAGTCAATGGATCTGATATATTTTCAATTGAAGCAATCTTTGCTATTGAAACAACTCATTTATGTATAATATCACTAATCAATTGGAATATGCACTCTATGTGTTTTGTTTTCTGGTGAGCTCTTGGCTCCACGGCATATACTATTGCTCCATTATTTTGCAATAAAGAGTAATGGAGGAATTTATTGAGGGAACAACTCCACACTTTTGTATGACTTTTTCCAATCCATACAGCTTCTTTTGTATCTTCACTTGCAACGACATACTTTATTTCAGTGGTGGAATTTGTATTAGCATCTTACTTGAAACTTCTCCAAGTTATCACTCCCTGACCCAAAGTGAAAATAAATCTAGATGTTAATTTTCTATCATCCACATCTAATTGAAAATTTGAATTTGTATAGCTTGTTACAACTAAATCTTTTCCACCTAACACTAAACAATAGTGCTTAGTTCGATTTAGATATTTCAATATATATTTAACTACTATCAAATGTTTAAGACTTGAATTAGATTGGTATCTGCCCACAACACCGACTGCATAACAGATATTTGGCTTAGTACATAGCATGGCATACATGAGATTTCCTAATACTGATGCATAATGATGGTTTCTCATCTTCTTTCTTTCCTCTTGTGATTTAAAAGAAATTCTCTTATAGAGATTAATTCCATGCTTAAAGGGTAAAAACCTTTCTAGGAATTATGCATGCTAAACTTGTCAATGCAATTTGCTTGGAACAATCCCAATAATCTTTTTCTTCAGTCTTTAAACAATTTGATTATGAGTATATAAGACATTTCACTAAGGTCTTCCATAGCAAAGTGCGTAGATAACCAAATCTTTGTTGATGACATTGCACCTGCATCATTCCCAATAAGTCGTATATCATCACTATATAGAACCAAGAATGTGATTGTACTCCAACTAACTTTCTTGTACACACATGGTTCATCCAAATTTTGTGAGAAACCAAACGATTTGATTGCCTCATCAAAACAGATATTTCAACTTCGAGATGCTTTCTCTAAGCTATAAATTGATTTTGTCAAATTGCAAACTTTTGTTTCTTGACCTTTAGATATAAAACCTTCAGACTGGTCCATATAAATTTCTTCTTGAAGATATCTATTCAAGAAAGTGGTTTTAACATCCATTTTCCAAATTTCATAATCATAGTGCATTGCAATTGGCAACAGAATCCTTATGGACTTTAGCATGGCTAAAGGAAAAAAAGTTTCCTTATAATCAATTCGAACCTTTTAAGTTTAACCTTTTGTCATTAGCCTTGTTTAACAGATCTTTATCTTTCCATTGGGTCCTAATTTTCTTTTGTAAACCTATTTACTACCAATTAGTTTAACATCTTTCGATTTATCCATTAGAGTCCAAACCCCATTAGAATACATTGAGTCCATTTTTGATTCCATGGGTTTTTGCCATTGAGCAACATATCTATCATTCATAGCCATTTCATAAGTAAAAAGATCATGATCTAGTTCAACTAGTTCCATTTGATAAATTTCATTTAACAAAGTATATTTAATCAGAGGTTTAACTATCTTTTTACTTTGTCAAGGTTCTTGCAATTGTACTGGTTCAATGGGAGTCACAATAGGTTTTTCATTATTTTAATTTACCACATTAATTGGTTGAGGAACTTGCTCTTCAAGAGCTATTTTGGTAGTATTTTCTTTCAAGTTATAATCCTTTTCTAGGAATAGAGCATTCCTGCTTATAAAAACCTTTTGTTCATTAGGATTATAAAAGTAGTAACCAAAACTCATTTTGGGGTATCCAAAAAATAAGCACCCATCAGTCCTTTAGTCTAGCTTATTTAGATTAGTTTTTCTTACATGTGCAAGACAACCCCGTATTCTTAAGTGTTTTAGACTAGGAACTTTTCCTATCCATAAATCATATGGATAAAGGTGCCGAGAGAAAAGAGTGATGAAGAGATAAGTAGTGGGTGGGAATATGAGCAAGAAGAAAAAATATTAATCTGGGTAGAAAAAGAATGGGAAACTAGTAATTTAAGGAGGAACAGAAGGAAAGGAATTGAGTTAGAAGGTATTCCCTCAAATTTACAAGTGGCAACGGTAACAGGAGTAAGGGAATGGCTCAAAATAAAGGAAAAAATAGGAGTAGAAAGGGTAGGTTGTTTACTCCAGGAATCGATTCAAATGGTAAGAACAAAAGGATAAACAAGGTGCAGATTGAAGATTAAAAGAGATTGACAATGGTAAAGGGAGTTAGTAAGGAAGATGGATCTGTTTTTGATGTTGACATTAAGAGGAGAAATTTGGTTATTGTAAATGAGGCAAAGGAAATTTGGGAACTTAATAAGATATTGGGTTTGAATTTTGTGGAAGACAAAGATGAGGTTATCCAAAAAATTGCAGGAACTTGAAGCAAAAGATGCCAAAGGAAGGAGTCAGTCAGGATGTGCTCATCAATAAAAATAGTCCAGAGTAAGAGATGAACAAAGGTGACTCTTTTCTACACGACTATGTTGTCACTGGCTTATGTGTAATAAGTATTCATGTGTGATCATTGGAAATTCTAGATGAACGGATACTTGGCTTTGGGAGGGTTTTATGAAGTGGAAAAGGAAGAGCTTTTGTTATGTGCCTTTCAAGATTAGGAAAGGAGGTAGAGTCTAGTGAAGTCTTCATCAGCATCTTGAGTTTGTTGCCTTCTTATGGATGAGGAGCGAGGATGGAATTAGGTGGCAGATTAGATGGTGTTCGAATGCCTTAGTTGCGATACATGAGGTGAATATTCTCTAGATTTTGCAGGTTTGCTTATCATGAAGGTGTGATAAAAGTTAGTTAGCTTTTGTAATTTAGGTTGGATGTTTTAAGATGTAGTGGCTTGGTCTAGAACGTTTGGATCATTGTTATTATTATTCAATTTTCTACCTACGCAAATATACGTATCACAAAAATAATATAATTATGAGTAGAGTGTAGATCTCATAGGGAATTGAATTAGTTCTTACTATTAATTACTAAAATTACACATCTTAATTTTATCCAAACAATAAAAATTTAATTAAAAAGTAAAATTAAATCAAAATTAAAAACTAAAACTAATCTAAATTTACTTAGCCAAATTATTTTATTAAACCTAATTGACTTTTAGACCAAAAATTATGATGTCCCTTGATACTTAATCTGAATATTGTCTCTCTCTATTAACTTAGTTTAATGGATTAAGTAGATAATCTAGGGTCTTAATTTATTTACAAGTCTCTGTCGAGTTTCTCGTAAAAATATCTCTCCCAATTAACTTATTACATGTCTATGCAAAGTAAATTAAAGAAAGATCCATTAAGTTCGTGCTATAATTATAAATACATATGGCTTATAGGTGTATGTCTACCTTATATGCAAATCAAACCACCTAATCAATTAAGTGTATTCAATCATATGCTATTTTATTCAATGTTTACCTTAATCTCCTTCATCAAGGTTTAACTTAGGTTTCCAATTCAATCTAATTGGTGATAAAGCAATTAAAGGCATTAATAACAAAATAGAATAAACAATTTAAAACCATCAAATATAAGCAAAAGAAAAATAAATTAATCAGATTACATATTGAGTTCAATCATAATCTTATATAAATAATTTAGTCCCCCATCAAGTCGCACATTATCATCAAATCAAGTTTAATCATCAAAACCAAAAACAAGAATAAAATAACAACAAAAAGATAAAAAAACCCAAGAGTTGTAATCTTGATCGGCCAATCTTCTTGAATCTATCAAATTCTTCTCAACTTCAATGGTACTTTTTCAATGATGTTGTGGCTTGAATCTTAGGTCTAAATCTGGTGTTTCATTGTTATCTCTAAAAGTCCTCCGAAAGGTTGTTTTTATATGGTTTTAAACTTAGGTTAAGTTGGGTGAAGAAAGAAATTAACTCCAATTAGGATTTTCTCATCAGACTATGTGAGTCATGGCCTACCTTCATCAAGGCCGCGTCCTCAACCATGTAATTAATGGAAATTGTAATTGCTCTATGACTATTGCACTACTTCAATTTCGACAAGATTTTTGACTAACTTTCAGGTTGAACTAGGCATAGTGGTAGACATGAAAGTTGTATCTTTTTCTTTTATATTTCTAATGGTATAAGAATCATCTCATTTGGAGTTCTATAGAGAAAGTTATGGTTAAAATACCAAGACATGTGCAATGAAAGTCAACACCTTGAAATTGCTCTTCTTTTTCCATTAAAATGCTTCCTTCACCAAACACTTATAAAAGCATGAATAAATCAATAATAACCTTTCTTAATTATATTAACACCAAATTAAGCATAAAATTAACTAATATTAGATTGACTCACTTAAATTAATTAACTTAAAATAATTTAAATAAAACCTACTAAGTTCTATACATTACGACAAGAATTAAGCTAAATTACTATCAAATTTAAACCTAAATAACTTTATATCATAGAGTTATCAGTTATAGTGTAATCCCAAAAGTTTTTTAAAGTTGGGAAGACTAGTCATTTTTGTATAGGAAACTCATTATTGAGGTAGAGTCACCATTATTTGTTTGAGTGGTGGAATCCTTTTGTAATATTATTATTATCTTCCTCCATAACTTGATTTGATATGCTACTACAAGTCTTTTATCTCTAAGGTTCAAGACTTGTTATGGCATGTAGGTTATGTTAAGCTAATAAACCCTACTTCTAAAAAAAAAATTGGAATATGCAAGTAGAGTCCCATTTTCTATTGGTCAAAAATCTTTTACTTACCGTATATTATGTGTATGTGTGTAATGGGTACTTTGAAGTAATTCTTTTTTATTGGGTAAAAAAAAACTTTCGTCTTAGTAAATGAATTTGTATTTATATCTAATAAATCATAATGATCTATATTAAAATCAAAAGTCAATAATTTTGAGTTGGTCAACCCCGAATTGAATTAACAATTTGGCTAGGAAGGCCACCTAAATTGTCAATTTGGCCATGAAAACTTAATTACATGTCAAAACTTTATCAGAACTAGGGTTAATTAATGAATGAATAATTTTAACATAAAATGAATCTCATCTAGATAATCACAATTTTCTTTCTACAATTCATTTTCGTTTGAGCATTAGTCTTCTCTTTTGCCTTCCTGTTATTTTTTTTATGTTATCTTATTTTCCATAAAGATTATTTTATTGGTTTATAAATTTCACATAAGTGATGGTAGAAATCTTGATAAATTATTTTACAACATAAAAAAAAAGTCACAGATTTAGATTTGGGAGGTGATTCAAAGTATAAAAAATCTTTTTTTTATAATTATTATGAAAAAAGAAATCTTATATTCTATATTGTTTTTTTACCAAAAAATTATCTACACACACACACACAATACAAAAGGATATTTTAATGATCTAAGAGGAAATCATGCTAACAATATCCTAATTGTAATTTAACAATATTCTAGTAGTATAGTAATCTAATAAAATCACACCAATTTAATTTTTAATTTGTATAATTATTTTATAATAATAATATTAAAACACCCCGTCAAACTCAATGCGACATGATACATGTCAACTTTAGGTTGGGAATTAAGTCTTAAAACTGAGAACCACAATTCTTAGTGATGATATGCCAAAATTTACATTCAACCAAAAATTTTTCATAGACTCACAAATTATAGTTTGTTTCTCATCAAAAGAGTTGTAATTGGTTTAGAAACTTCAGTTTTGTGCACCTTACAGTCAGAATTAACTAAAATAGAAACCAAAATCAAAACCAGGGAGGTTAAAATTATAAAAATAATGAGCTTACATAAGTGCATGTGACAAGGTAATGTGGCAAATACATAGTAAATATATGACTTGATAGAATATGTGACAAAATATGTGACAGATAGTTAAATGAGAGATGACATGATCAGTGGCAGATTTAGGATTTTGTATGAGGGTTGGCTAAAGACTAATTATACAAGCTTTTGGATCGGGTCATTGATCAGGTCAATAATTCGATTTGGAGTAAAACATTAATTACTTTTAACATAAAATAAAATTATAGTATAAAATTTTATTACAAATTAATTACTTTTGAAATAAAATTAAATTATAACATAAAATTTCATTAATAATTTAAATATAAGTTTTCAAATTCACCAATATAAATAGACATAAAGTAAAAAAAAATTAATATTAGATTTTCACATTAGACATCGTAATAGAATTAAAGGGAAATAAAACATTAACATTAGATTTTCACATTAATCATCATAAGTTGTGCTCAACGTGTTTTCATGTTTTCAAATTCATAGATTATTTAAAAAGAATAAAAGGGTTTAGTATAAACATAAAGGTGAAAAAAAAAGAAAAAGAGGAAAAAGGGAAAAGAAAAGGGAGTGGATTTAGTATGCTTATAAAAGAGAAAAAAAAGAAGAAAAAGAGAAAATAAGGATAAAAAGAGAAAAAATGAAAAGAGAGGGAGGGTTTAGTATACTTATGGCATTATATATAAAAAAACTCTTAAACTATTTAAGAAAATTCAAATAAGCCTTTATCCTTTTATTACGTTTAATTAGCTTTTATATTTTTATTTTAATCTAAATAAGTCTTTACATTTTTATTTTGAGTCAAATAAATTCTTATAACTAATGATTAACTTAGTCAAAATCTCATTTATCATTTTATATCACGTGATGTTGACGTGGTATGCTAACATATTATAATTGATTATGATGTGATATGCTGAAATAACATAATTAATGATTACATGACATACCAATTTATTATAATAATATGATCATATGACATTTTTCACCAACCACATCAACATTATGTCAGTGTCATGTAAATATAAAATAATAAGTGACATTTTGACTAATAGCAATTAGTTAATCATTAGTTATAAAGGCTTATTTGAACTAAAATAAAAGTACAAAGCCTTGAATGAACACAATAAAAGAATAAGAGCTTAGTTGAATTTTTTTAATGGTTGATGGACTTATTTGAACTTATAAAAAAATGAAAAAAACAAGAAAAAAAGGAAAAGAAAAATAATTTTAAAATTTGGACCTAGAAAGAATTGAACTTAACTTGTGAAGATTAACTTAAATTTCTTACCACTACTCTGAACTAACTCATTTGCTTTGTGTAGAGGTGGCAAAGCTACATATTATGAATTTTATACACATAAAAATAAAAAAAAACTAAAAAATGCTCCCTCTACCCCTGAACTTGAGAGAACTTGTCGTAAGCTACAGAATACGTGGCAAGCAGTTGACTTTAATCCATGGCTTAAGCAATATGGAGAGAGGGCTCTAAAAAATAGAAAATAAACATGATGACTTTGACACTAAGTTACCAAAAGAGAAATCGGATACTATAAATTGTGTTTTTACAAGAAAATTAATGAGATATTTATTTACAAGGAATTCTCAATGATCCAACAATGAATGAAACTAATAATATCATAATCGTAATCTGACAATTTCATAATCGTTTCTTAATCTAATAGAACCATACTGATTAAACCTAATATCTGTACAATTGCTATAATTATATTAACAATAATTATTTTTGTTGTGAATATATTGGAGAAATAAAAGGTAATTAAATAGTTAAAAAGTATAACGCGAAGCTATGTCAAGCTAGAAGATTCTTGGCATGAACATACAAAATATTTGTTAGTTAGTTGCCGAAACCAAGTAATTGTGACTTTGGCTACACATTAAAACAGAGCACTTGATTCATTGTGAAAAGCAAAGAAGGGACGTGCTCAAAAAATGATTAGATTTATAGGCTTTGGCTTAGAATTGCTTCAAAAGCACATTAGTGGATTCGATGAGCACGAAAGCAAGACATAGCATGAATTGAAAAGGGAAAAACCTTGATCACTTCTACTTTTGTAGTAGATGAAACCGAGTTTTCATGTTGGGTTTCATCCTTTTAGTTTTGCCCTTTCATGTGAGTTGTTGATGCTAAGTGTAAGAGATCGGAAGTCCAATGTTGTCCATTAAAAGCAATAATCTAAAGTAGTATTAAGTGAAGCTAAAAAGGCATGATAATCCTCAAGGGAAAAGGAAAAGGATCATCTCCATTTTGCCTTCCAAATATATTTTAAGCTCTACAGCTCCATCTTATTTATGGCACTATGTCTAACCATTAACTAAGCACAAAACGGAGAGTAATATCCGAATCAATGAGGAAGTTTTAAGATTTAAATTGTGGATAGCCACCTTATTTAACAAGTCACGTATCATAGCTGATGATGTATTTATTGTTAGGTATATTTTTTACTTTTCTTTCAATTTTATATATTTTACTCATCATCGCATTAATTAGACTATTTCATCAATTCATGGTCCTTATGCTTGTCATATTTTGACTTTGAATTGTGATGAAGTTTAAAGTTTTAATTCCTTTAATTGCATTGACCTTATTTAGCTATACCTAACAGTTTCCCCCTCAAATCAATTTTATTCATTACACCATTACTTGTCCAATTTTTTCTATTTACAACCTTTTTTGCAAAAAAAAAATTCATTTACTAGTTTCGAAGAAAGGCTTCTTCAATTAATAGTCCGTATATATTACGAAGTCCTAATTGGAAGAATTATAGGCAAAAATTTTCTCCTTTTTTGTTGCAATGAATTCCCAGTCTGGTTACTTTTACGTTATAGTAATTTACGTGCCTAACGTTTGGTAAGTAATTTAATGCATTTACATTTATCATGATGCGACTCTTTTTTAGTTTCGTAGAAATAAATTACTAATGCATTGAAATTTTCTTGTTTAATTGATAATTTGGTAATGTGTGTTGCATATGAATATATGTGTTAATGTTCGCAGCATATATATATATGTGTGTGTGTGTGTGTGTGTGTGTAATGCATTCAAATTTTCTTGTCTTGACCAAATTCAACATAATTGGATTTTAAAAGCAAATTTTACCTTATAATTGAATTTTTAAAGAAATTGCAGCTTAATCCTCTCCCAAAATCTCAAACCAAAAAGGAATCCACCCATAACTATAGGGATGCATGGCTCTCGAGCAGAGGCGGAGCTAAAGCATTTTTAAAAAAGGGTCAAATAAAAAGAGACACTTAACAGTTAAAAAAAACTTTATACATAATTCAATTTTTAATCATTTAAAAGATAAAATAAAGTTCATAAGACATTGAACATACAAAAAAATGTATATTAACAGTAATGACGATATCATATATATATATATATATAATAACTGAACAAAGCTATAAAAGGAGTCTCTCTCACTATTTCAGCACAAGAGTGGAAGAGAAAATAATTTTTCAAAATCAACTGAATTACCTTTTTACTTTGTATGTTCTACACGAAATTTGTAACTTTTTGAAAAAACTCACATTTTAGTTTCTATTTGCTTCTTAAATTACTAATTAACATATTGGATTATTAGGTTGAATTTTTAAGATATAATATGTTAGTGTATTTTCAAAATCAAAAGTTATATCATATAATGAAAAGCTATCTTAGTTCAAAGGTTATGTTACATAAAGTGACATAGTATGCTTATTGGATTATAGGCAGGTTTTCATGTGAATGGTTATATCTCTTGGTAAAATGACATCCAAAAGTTATGAGACATATTAAAAAGATACCATAGCTTAAAAGTTAAATATGAAAAGTTATTGTTTCAAATTATAACTCAAAGATTATAATTTATGGAATGAATAGTTGTCTTTTCATAAGATGATTATTGAAACAATACCTTTATCCAAAAGTTATGTTAGGTAAAATGAAAAGATCCTTTTTAGACAAAATGGTGCCTTAATGAAAAGTTTTTTTTCTTTTTTATATTTGAGGGAGGGGGGATTCGAACTCTGTTCTTTAGGTAGGGGGATAATGCACAAACTAATGAGCTAAATGTTCAAATGCTGCTTTAATGAAAGGGTTGTGTCATTGAAGAAGAGACACTTGCAAGCCTTTATAAAAGGCTTGTTACCAACCATTTGGACACAACAAATCAGAAACAAAACAAGAGAAGAAATATCAAAAGCAAGAAAAGTGTTGTATTATTAACATAAACATTAAGTTCTCATCAACTACAAAATTTTTCAAATTCCTTATAATCTACTTGCTGCAGAAAGTAGGCTCTAAGGCCAAATAACTTTGCAAACTCTCGGATGTATCTAGTGGTCTACTCTTGTTGAGTGCAAGATAATTAGACATTGGCTTTATTGTATCCCTAAAGCTATTCACATTATTCCCTTTTGTATACTGAGTGGTGAAAGCGAAATAAATCTTAAAGATAGCATCTATTGGAAGGCTTTCCTTGAAGTCAATTTTGTCGTTTCTTAAATTCCATCTAAACCCCATTTGCACCAACATAATATGTTATGATAGGCCATTGAGATGAACTGTTAAGATATAATATGTTATGATTGGCTTAGATTTATATGAAGATTTAGTAGGTTTGGGTTAATAGACTTACTTCTATTTTTTAAAATTTGATAGGCTTAGCATATTGGATTAAAATTTATATGATAACTAGCAATATATTGACAAACTCCAATTTCATCAAACAGTTAGAGGAATATATATAGTACATAGAAAGTTTAAAAATTTTTGAAAGGCCATAGCCCCATATGATAAGGTCATTTTATTATTTTTTATTTGTATTAATTATTCAATAAAAAATAATTTTCAAAATTTCATTAAAAATACATATAATATATAAAAAATTTTAAAATTTGGGGAAGGGGGCAATGGCCTCCCTATAACAATGGGACGCTTTGCCCCTAATCTCGAGGCTTTCAAGATCAATCTCTATTGGATAGAAGCCTAAGGATCCCTTACTTATTAGCGATGGACCTCCCACTCATATAAATTTGAATTTTTAGAAGCAAGGAAGGGATTGATCCCAAGGTGTCCATTGGCATACTGGGAAAACTATAGCTAAGCAACAGTTATTTTTTTTTAAGAGGATAAAAATTTATATTCGAATCATCCAAGAAAAGCAGATCTCCAACATATCATACACCAAAATTTCCCTAGCTTTAACAGGTGGAGAATGAAAAACCAAAAAAGACTTCCTTTAACTCAAAGCCCCTATTAGATATGAAATCTACTAACATATTACCTTCTCGATAAATAAGGCAAATCTTAACCACCCATTAATGAGTAACTAAACTACGCATTGCATTAATCAAATCGGACTTAGAGCAAGAATGAGAACTATATGAAGTTATGGCCTGAGTCACAAGCTAACTATCCACTTGAACAAGAATTTTACCAAAGCCTAACTTACATGCCATATTTTGTCCTTTATAAACTCCCCATAGCTGAGCTTGATAAGCTGTATAGACACCTAAGTGAGCTGCATAATCAAGCCATTCACGATAGAAGTCCTTTAATACACCACCAATGATAACTTAACTAATAAAATGTTTGTATGCACTATCAAAATTCAGTGTATTCCAACCTTCTGGAGGGGAAGACCATCTAATAAGTACTTTCTCCTGTCTGAAGATAGTCGAACCTGTACCACCTTAGGATGTTAATGACGAATGATGTACATTCGCAAAGAAGCTATTTATTAGGTTTATGCGTCCCTTTATAAATGAAACTTTATCTTCAAAAACAAAAGCATTCCTCCATTTCCATAAAAACCAGTAGACAACTCCACAAAAAATGTCCTAAGGAATATTATTAACTCATAACTTCCTACTACTCAGATTCTAAATCACTAAATCAAAAAGATTAAAAATAAGGAATTGATTGAAATCACTTTGAGGCAATACTTTAAGACAAATGAATTTTGCTATAAGGCAATCGTGCAAAACATGCAATATAGATTCTTCTTCAACTTGACAATGAGGGCAAGTCATCACATTCATCATATCTCTTTGAGCTTTTTCCTTGTTAGTCAGTAGATGTTCTTACAAACATTAAACGAAAAATGTTCTTATTCTCTGAGAGCCGTTCCACTGCCATGCCTGTTTCTGTACTCCACTATTTATACCCTTATCAAGCGGTAAAACTCCTCTTAACATCTTATAATCAGATGCTATTGTGAATTTCCTAAAAGATGAAATAGCCTGATACGGTTCATCTAGCCTCATCAAAGAAATAGGTGGAAAAGAGTTCAAAATAAATCCAGTTACACTATAGGCAATAACCTTGTTAATTGACTCTGATCCCATTCTCCATTTGACAATAAAAATTCCCTTATACAACTATTGTCCACCAAGTCTATTCTTATAGAATTCTCCACTTCCCTTAAGGGACGTTCTCCAAGCCACACATCATGCCAAAACCTTACCGTGTATCTATCACCAACTGACCAACGTATATGGGTTTTGAAAGTCCTCCAAATTTTACTAACATATGGCCAAAAAGAAGAGCCCTAACTCGGCTTACACAATGCAAAATGAATCTTGAGTACATGTTATACTTTGCTCTCAACACTATCACCCATAAAGCCTGTGGTTTGATAACCAAATACCAACACATTTTAAGAATGAACGCATCATTCATTGTTCATAAACACCAAATGCTTAAACCTCTTTCATTCTTAGTCTTGCATACATCTTTCCAACTCATTAAATGCACATTCCTATTATTAGAATCCTCTCCTTATAAAAATCTCTAGCATAAAGTTTCAATTCTCTTACTTATTTCCACAAGAATAGACACTGTCTGCATTGCATAATAAGAGATGGTGGCTAAGATAGATTTAACTAACATGAGTTTTCTTGCAAAAAGACAAAGTTGAAACCTTCTTAGAACTCAAGCAACTTTGAACTTTCTCTTCCACATAGTGAAAGAACTACCCCCTTGCATCCATGTAATAAGGGAACTCCCAAGTATTTTCCAAGATCCGTTGAATAAGAAAATCTCGAGATTGCCATTAATTCATTAGCAAGGTTGCTAGATACATTATTTGAACAACAAAATGAAAACTTCACAATACTTACCTTTTCAGCAGAACAAGCACAAAAGTCTCTAAGATTGTTTTAATCGCCTCTATTTGAGCACTAGAAACCTCCACAATAGAATTAAGTCATCTGCGAAGAAAAGATGCATGAAAGAAGGTTCATGTCTACGCAATTTAATAGGCTTCCATATCCCATTCTCCATTGTTGCACAAATACTATGTGTTAGTCTTTCCATACATAACACAAAAATATAAAGTGACAATGGGTAACCCTGTTGCGCACCTCTAGATGGAGAAAAGCTATCCGATAGGGTCCCATTCCATAGAATTTGGGAATTGTAGCAATTCCAACCACATATAATTATGTCAATCAAAGGTTTAGGAATATGTGCTTCTATCAAGGTATCATGTATTAACTCCCAACGAAAATAGTTAGAAGCCTTCTCGAAATCAATCTTGACCAACATCCAACCTAAGATCCTTTGCTTTTTTAGGAATGAGTGAACCACTTCCTGCATGATAATTATATTATCAATAATGTGTCTTTCAAGGATGAAGCTAGATTGCGTTTCTGCCACCAACTGACTCATGTAAGGTTTCAACCAATTTGCAATTACTTTCATCAAAATTTTGAAGACCACCGAGAGGAAGCTAATCGACTAAAAATGAGAGAGTTCTTGGAACATTATTCTTTAGTATCAAAGTGATTACTGATTTGCATAACTCCGCACCAACATTTGTCCCTTCAAAGACTCTGTGCACATAATTAACAATAGACTTTGCAACTATGTTCCACTGTGATTGAAAGAACAAAGTAGGAAAACCGTCTATCCTTAGAGCCTTGAGTGGTTTCATTTCTAATAAAGCCTCATGAACCCCTTATCCTCTGCTGACTTTATCCACTACCATCTGATCAATAGTAAGAAAGGAATCTCAAAAGGGTAATCTTGAGAGCACATTCGATTTTGAAGAATATAATTCCCTAAAGAAGCTTACGACTAGTGATTTTAAAACTCTTGATCTTCACGCCACTCACCATCATTAGATTGAAAATGAAGAACTTTTTCTTTATTTCTCCGATGAGTCGCTCTAATATGGAAACATCAACTATTACGATCTCCAAATTTTAACCACTCTACCTTTAATTTCTACATCGAAAAAATTTTCTCTTGTTGTAGAATTGTTTCATACTCAAGCTGTAAACCAAATTGAAGTTAATCTTGGTGAAGGTCTAGATTTAAAAGCCCCTTCAATACCTTTAAGTTGAGCCAAAAGTCTTCTTTTCCCGAAAAATATATTTCCAAATATTGGCCTATTCCTCTATTTCGCTTTACTAGCAAAATTCGATAGAGCCTCATGTATACACAAAGATGCATCCTAGGATTATTGCACAAGATTTTTAAAATCATTATGCGTTAACCAAGCAGCCTGGAATCGAAAGGTTGTATTACCATTCAGAGGACCTTTATCAAATACCTAAACTAATAGTGGCTTGTGATCTAAGGCAATTCTTTGAAGATGTTGAACCACAACTTCATGAAACATTAATCTCTAATGAACATTACAAATTGCCATATCTAGTTTTTCCGAAACTAAACCTCTCTTTTAAGTGAAACATGGTCCTTGAAATCCTAGATCTAACAAACCAAACTCATTGACAAAATTCTAAAACAATGCGCATGGTCTACTACCAAATTGTGCACCACCCGGCTTCCCATGAGAGAATAAAAAGGTATTTAAATCCCCTATGTGTTTCTCAAAAAAATCCCCTTCAAATAGCCATGGCTTATCAATAGAGGTTGCGAACGTAGATAACTCCTCCCATAATTTGTGTCTCACCATAGCATTTGAGTGCCCATAAATTGCCTAGAAATTCCAAACTGAACCAATCGAAAACTCAATCGAAAAATGCAAACATTGATAATAATTACAAACAAATGAAAGTTAGACACCCTATTTCAATAACACCCAAATGCCACTCAAGAAACCCAAAGGTTCAACTTGGTGGGACCTATCCTAACCTAGATTCTCAATTATTTGGTTTGCCTGAATATTGCTAACTCAAGGTTTGGCTAAAACAACAATTGAAAACTCATACTACCTCTAAAAATCTTCAGGAATTCTAACCAGGTTTCTTTTATTTGGCTATTCCAAACAAAGATTCAAAGATCCATTAGTCCAAAAACAAGGTGAAAAAGAGGTAGAGACTCATAAGGTGTCCCGTTCGTCATAGACCAACATAGAGGTCTCCTTATCACCCATGACATTCAAGCTCATCTCCATTGAAGTTTCCACTTGGTTAATCATTTTATCCATTTTCAAGTCTCTATCAATCAGTAACTGAGGTAGAGAAGATTTATGGTCAGTTGAAGTTATGGTTTTTTTTTTAAATGTAGCCTAAGCCACTTTAACCCAACTTTTCTTGTTATGAGGCTATTGCTCTCTCCCATGGATAACAATACATCCCTTTTTCTAAATTCCTACATTAAATGATTTGGTCCTTATAAAAGGTTTAGGGGAAGGAATAAGGCTACTAACCACTCTAACGGTAGAGTGCTTTGAGCTATCTAAAGTAACGGACTATGGAATAAATCTATCATGTTGCATGACATGCATGGGTTTCTTAGAACAACTTTCTGTTTCTTCTCTAAGATTTGACTTTGAAGCATTATCACTATTCTTGAAAATAGAGTCGTTGACATCACTATTCGAGTTTTCTAAATTAGGTACTTCATTCAATTCCGCTCCTTCTGACACCACATTATCTCTCTCGACAACCTATGAAACCCCACTCTACGAGTCATCAGAATTGTCAGAATTGTATCGTATTAATCATGGTATTGGGCACTTTGATTTTTTTTTATTGGCTTGAATGGTATACTTTCTACCATCCATCTCATCCTTATGAATGAAGGGATCCACATCATCCATGTTCTCTCTCAAAACCGAGTATGTCTTGGGTTGAGAAACTTCCACGTTCTCTTCGTTTCATGCAGCGCACACATTCACAACCACTGTTTTACTACAAGTATCCTTGGTATGTCCATAGATTCCACAAGAAAAACACACATGTGGGAGGCCCTCATACTAAATTGCCTAAACTTTCCCATTAATGAGAAACTTGAGCAACAACGGTTTGGAGAGATCCAATTCCACTACGATTCATGCAAAATTCCCTCTTTTCTCGACATCGGTGTTATAATTTATTTTTTAAAGACGTCTCAATAGAGATGCTATTTTCCTTAGCACCGATTTATGGTAGAAGTGTAAAAGCATACCTGAAAATCGAACCCACACTACTACCATCGATAGATCTTGGTTTTCAAGGTAGAATGTAGAAAGACGGAGACCATCGACTCATCATAAAATAATGCCCTTGAATCATCCAAGGCCCTCTAACAAAGCCTTAAGGTCCACAACTGTGAATCTCCTTTTTGGTCTCCACAAAGTCTTTATTTTTCCACATAGAAGTCTATATGATAATAGACGTCCAAGAAGTTTCACTATAACTGACCTCTGCCAACGTCTCAACAGTTCTTCTTGTTTCTTGTTAGATATCGTGATAGATGGTACCCCATCCACTATTTCGACCCGAAAGTCGTCAGGATTTTCCATCTCCAAATCAACATTATTTTCTTTCAAACACATCAGTAGATTTTTTTCTCAAACAAGCACCCATTGTTTAACTCCATGTTATCATCAGAAAAGAAACCTCCACCATCAGAGGCCATAAATGCTTCTTTGAAAGATGGATTATCATGAACAACTAGCGAATCACCCAAAGAAGATGTAGCAATTCTCGAATCACACCTATAAACACCACATTTTGTTCAAGGTGTCTATTCAATTTTGAAAATATAAAAAAAATGAATATGAAAATCAGAAAAATAATAAAACAAGGAAGATAAACGTGAAAATAGTAAAGATAAGTGTGCATCAATCCTAATCGTAGATGAAGTTAAAAATCTTAAAAAGATTAAGTTAGATTGAATCAAAACTTGAGAAGCACATTCAAGAAGGAATGTAACACATTGGGTATAAACTTATCCAAGCATTGATGCCAAAGAATAAAGGAAAAAAGAGAGAAGAAAACTGAGAAAAAACAATTGGCAGAGGAGAAAATAGTTTTTTTGAGTTCTTGGGTTCTTAAGGTTTGATTTTTCTCTAGATATAAGAGAATCAATTTAGTTTATAAAAAAACCATTATGATTAAAGGGATGAAGAGATCAAGAGGATTCAAGGAGTGAAGTTGTCTTTTAGAGAGAAACTCTCACTTAGAGAGAGTGAAGAAATTAGAAATAAGGAAAAGAAGAAAAGGAAAGCTATTATACCAAAAGCAAAACTACGTAGTTTTAAACTCCAAAAAAAAAAGTTTAGTGGATTGGATCACAGCTCGCACCCTAACCCAAATCAATTTTTAAAGCCCATGAGCTTCAATCCACTTTGTTTTAAGTACTACAGCCCAAAAAGGTAAATATAATGCTTTTCTTTTCTTTACTTTAGGCTATTTGATTTTATAGGAGCATAATATAAGGATTTTGAATTATAAGACACATTTTAGGGAGTCATGAAATAGGGCTAATTTAAATAATACTTATTTAAATGTAAACCTTTTAAATGAGTTTTTTAAGGAAGGTTACAAGTGGTAACTTTCTTAAATTTTTCAAGGTAAAATTGTTTATGAGACCTTGCCATAAGTGTTACGGGTAATCTCATAAATTATTTTTTTACAAAAAAGGTTTATTTTAAATAATTATTACCATAAAATAATAATAGAACCACAATATTAAAGTTTCCATGTAAGTATGATAAAAAGTAAATAAATAAAAACTTTACAATGATGGAATTTCAAAAAGGTTATAAGTGATAGCTTTTTAAAAATTTCTAAGTGACAGATTTTTCTTGAATTCTGCTATTAGTGCTAGAGTTTTCAAGGATATTTTAATACCAAAGGTTTTTTGTTTATTTCAATCTCAATATAAATAAATAAAGGTTTTCCAATAATGGAATTTTAAGAAGGTTATAAGTGATAGTTTCTTAAAAATTTCTAAGTGAGAGATTTTTCTTGAATGTTGCCATAAGTGTTGGAGTTTTCAAGAAATATTTTAATATAAAAGAGTTTTCATTTAATTTAAAAAAATATAAATAAAATTAAAATTTGAATTTAATAGGGCTAAAAGACACATAATTAATTTAGATACCAATTAAATGGGCATTGGGAGGTGATAATACCTTCCTCACATGTAACTTTGCTCCCGAACCTAAAACTGTCCTGTAGACAAAAACCTATTTTTTCAATGAACCTAAGGCAAGCTAGGACTTTATTAAGATTGATAGCAACTCCTCTTAAGTCAAACTATTAAGTTCTAAGACTCACACATTATGACAGCTTGAGAACTTTATTAGGAAACTCATGAGTCAAGCCTATAACTAGTTATGTGCTGTTTTAAGTCTTCTAATTCATGATAGTTTAAATTTATTCTTATTTGACTTATTTATCCATATTCCTTACACATAATTTGCTTGTTCACACACAACACTTGCATGCATAAGCCTTCAATCCAAGCTTTGCCCTTTTAGGATGAGATAGAGATCTTTGTTCTCGTGAGGTGATAACATCCATGTGGGCACACAAAATACTTCAACTTAGATTAAACCTTTTTCGTTGGTGGCTTATAATGGTTGAAGATGCCTTACTAGTCCAGAGTGGACAACAATGAGGAACAATTTGGGAACCTATGGCTTTGTGTCTAAGCTTATGCCTTCCTAATCTAAGCCTAGCATATAGTGAACCTTATAGAGTCAACTTTAAGTAGAGCCTTCCTACCTTATCACAAAAAAAAAAAAACACCCAGAGATAAGTACACATAATTTTGGTATTATATGTTGTTTTATGTTAACTTGTTTTTTTACAATCATGCACTTGCATCATGCACCAACCATATAGGGATATCTACCATATATTGTTTTATATTAATTAGTTTAATTTTTGTCTTCTCACAATTACGCCCTTACATCATGCATCCATTGCATAGGAATATTTGCCATCTGACACATGACAAAAGAAAATCTCTCTTAGTTTTTTTATCATTGTGTGGTGAATATCTAGTACATATTTAGAACATGCATTTGCACAATAACATCAGAAGCATCATATTAATATTTATGGTAAAGAAAGGCCTTCAAGCTAGCTCAACCACTAACCACTTGTTCGTTGCCCATATGATACTTGGTTACAAACCAATATCTTGGAAAACAAAAAAGCTATGCAAATGGATTAAATGGAGAAGGTTCAAGAAGAAATGAAAGAACAGTTATCTAAGATGATGGAGTTGATTATGAACATTAACAAAAGGAAAACAATGGTTGAAAATCTTGCTAACCAAGCTAGCCAACAAACCTCAAGCAATAATGATTCCATATACCAACCACCAATACTCAAAAACAACACCAGTACCCTATACCACCTATGAGAGAACATCCTTATTTTGGTAGACAATCATCGATTCAGGGAACTACTATTAGAGTTAACCCTGCTAATCCTATTATAGTTCCAAATTTAGATGATACAAGAGAACAAGAAAAGTTGAATAGAGGTATGTCTAAGGCTATGGATAATCTAAAAGCACAAAACAGGTTTGACTTTTTAAAGGAACGATTACGTCCTATAAAAGTGATAGATGCTTTGGGTTCCATTTGATGCATTAAAATTGAATCTTGTACTTAAACTAGTGATTCCTCCCAAGTTTAAGGTTTCAAATTTGAAAAAGTATGATACGACTAAAAGCCTAATGACACATGTCACCATCGCAAGATGGCTGCTCACTCTTACAATGACAAGTTGTTAATCCACTATTTTAAAGACAACCTTACAAGATCAACCATCAAACTGTATAACAAGTTAGATAGAAGCCATGTGCACTCATGGCAGGACTTAGCATGAGTATTCATAGCTCAGTACAAACATGTGGCAAACATGGCTCCAGACCGTTGGACCTTATAACGCATGGGAAAAAAAGCTACTGAAGGCTTTAAAAACTATGCTCGGAGATTGAGAGATATTGCTTCATAGGTCTAGCCATCATTGATTGAGAAGGAAATAACAATCGTGTTTGTTAATACTCTAAAGACCTTATACTATGAAAGGTTAATTTGAAATGCCACCAAGAACTTCACAGATATGGTTTTATCAAGTGAAATAATTGAAAGCAAATCAAAAGTGACAAGATTGAAACTCTTAGGAAAAAAAAATGTGCCAAAGAAAAAAGAAGATGAAGCACAAGTACTCACATATGAGGGGCATCAAGTAAGAGGATACATCCCTTATCAACCTTATCCCACTTACTAACCTTATTACTGCCTTAAATAATATTTCTTAAAACCTTTATCCTTACCAATGAGCCCCACAACTAGTTTTCCAAACAGGTGTCCAACCACCACCAACACCATCGCCACTAACCCAATCCACAAGTCAACTAAATAATGGTAGAGAACCTAGAAATATTCAAGAAAAGTTCGACCTTACTCCTATATCTTATACAGCTTTGTTTCTTCTACTTATTTAACGTTATCTTTTAGCACTAGTCCACTTGGACCTATTAAAGCCTTTTTAACCAAGATGGTACAATGCCAATGCTCATTGTGACTACCACTATGGGATTCAAGGACATTCAACAGAAAATTACACAACACTAAAACGTAAGGTGCAACGTTTGATCAAGGCTGGATTATTAAACTTTTTAGAGAAAGCTGAGCCAAACATCAACAAAAATCCTTTACCCAATCACACAGGGGCATTAGTAAATGCTTTAGGTGACGAGATGGTTTGTGCAAATGATCAATGAAGAAAAGAATGAAAATGAAGGGCAACAATTTAGAGTTAAGTAATTGAGAAGCGATAGAGTTACCACACATGCATAAACCTTTTAGATAGTGACACAATGAATCAAAATCATTAATGCTTATGCCCAAGAGCATTCAGAATTTTTAAGTAGGATGGGTTTCTTTGTTTCATAAAATGACCCATGTAGTCCCATGCTTCTGCCTAAGAGCACTAGAAAGGTTTAAATGTATGAGGGGCATTTTTTATTCATTTTATCATTTCTAATAAAATTATTCATGCAATGCATATTCATATCTCCTCTTCCATGCATTAATTTCATGACATATCCCCACATTTCTTCAATTCACCCATTTTTAGGCATTTGAATAATAAATGAGAAAACAATGATAGTAATCTAAGATTCAATTTTGAAAGAAATACAAACATTGATGAACTTAAGAATAAAGAGAATGCAAATGATTACACTTTGTCTCTTAACTTGTTATGAATAGTAAAAAAAAAGGAATGACCAATCACACCTTATCAAGGAGTCACTGAAACAATTAATTAGCTTGTTATTATTGCCAAGAAAAAGACATTTCTTCGAAAATATATGGATGTGTTCACATAATCATGTCAAGACTTAACATAGATGTCTTGGTATACTAGCTATTGTTAAAACTAGAGTGCAAACTAATCAAGCAGAAATTGAAGTGAATCAAGCTTGAAACGTTAAGGAAAAACTTATGGAAACATCATGCACTTAAGATACGCAAGTTGAAAAAAAATCTTCAAAGATTTCTCTTTAATTAAAGTAATCGTACTTGATATAACAAATGGCCATCTTTCATATTCCCTTCAAAAGTATTAAATTATCCACTTGTTATCCCTTTGAGCTTATTGGATTCTTTTTAAATTGAACCTTAACTAAGAATCACCTTCCATATTAGGGGGAAAGTGAAAAAAAAAAGATTATTGATAGAGGTCTTACTTCAAGGTAAAAAAAATGCCTTGTATTCATCAGGTTTCAACATCATACAGAGGAAAGAATGAAAAAAATGATGAAAAAGGAAAAGTATAAAAAAAGGTAAAAGAGACTCAAGAGGCATATAAAAACTAAGGTCTTGAGAAGAATCCTTCACATGGCAAGAAATGATCATTGGTTTAATTATCCTTAAACACATATTTTGGGCCTATTTACCTTTTCTTATATAACTCTTAGCCCAAGCCTACATTACATACCTAGAACAGTTCATTTCGATCAATGGGCAACATCTAGCAGAGCATCAAGATTGGAATGAAATTATTTTGATACTTTGTAAGGAGGGTGCCCAATGGAAAATATTGAAGGATGAACCAATATCTTTCAAGCGTAGCATCATGAAGCAAATTTTGAGGGTGTGGTGATATTTTGTGGCATCAAAGATGCTTTCATGTTTACATGACAATGATGTTACAAGGGATAGGCAATTCTTTTCTATGCCATTATGACAAGGAAATCCATCAACATTTGCCAAGTATTCAACCCTAGCACCAAAAGAGATGGTTTATGGTTCTCTTCATTGATCACTACTTTGTGTAGGAGAACAAGTGTCTAATGACATCCGAGTGATATTTATAAGCAAAATGTGGACATAACATTTACGAAGTTCAAGAAAGATAAGCATAAAGATGTTCAATAAGCTCATAAGCCATATTTTAGTTGTAATACCAATTGTTAAAACTCAATATACCAATTGATAGATATAAATAAAATCTCTTGCTTTGTAAAAGCACAATATCAATTATGAGAGATGGAATTATTGAATCATTTTAAAGCTCACTCTATCAATTGGTAGCACTAGTAAAGA
>NW_018397259.1:935444-974572 GCF_002168275.2 Theobroma umbraticum | reverse complement strand
CATTAAGCATTCCATGCATATCAACTTCAAGGCCCAAACACATTTAAGAAAGATATGATCAATTTAAAGGTCAAGTGATAAAAGATAATCCTAAATCTTGATGCTAATTTTAAAGTTAAACATTAAATGAGAAAACTTAAGGCTTGATACTAATTATGCATTTCAACATTGAAGTTTAAGTGAGAAGCAATATAAGGCACAATATCAATTTTAGTGTTAAGAAAGATATTATCGATAGTGAAGAACACCAAATGTTGAATTCTCACCAAACCTTGCTGTTGAAGATCTTAATTCCTCATGATATCAATTACAGTGATAAACTCCCCTTAAGAAATCATAAGCTTAAAGCAAATTATTAAAGATCCTTAATAGATCAAACATTAAGAGAGAAATCATGAGCCTAGAATAAATGAGCATTCAAATGGATATGCAATTTATTTTCCTGATAATTAAGTATTCATGGAACTAAACGAAAATGAGCATTTGAATAGATGTTTAACATATGTATCAAATACTCATATTTTTCAAGATATTTGCAAAGTACTTCTTTTGCATGTACAAGGTATCCTTAATCATCAAGCATCATTCTCAAATATTATTAAGCATTATCTAGCATTACCAAGCAATATCAACCAAGCATTTTTCTAAATCATTTACAAGCAAGCATTTCAATAAATATTCTCCAAATTATATATGACCTTAGCAATTCAAGAAGAATTTTTTCATCAAGAAGATATCATTATCAATAAAGTATTACCAAAACATTTTACTTTTATTGCAATCATGTAAGAGAATATTATGATTAAGTAAGCACTAGCATGATTACAAGAAATAAAATGGCTACCTTTATGAATCATGATTTTAATTTTGTTTAATAAAGTGCAAGCATGATTTCAATTTTCATAAATATATAGACATATACCAAAAAATAAAAGCATTGAACTTTTAATGTGGTACATGCTATTTCTCCATTCATGATTCATTAGTGATATCAATTGTTATGAAATATTGAAAATAAAGCACTCAACTCATGAATATGTTAAAAGTGAACATTTAATCATCAATGAATGCCAACTGTCAAGATTCAAGAAAGAGATATTCAATCAAACCACATTAGGCTATTCATTGCTAGCTAAAGCTATAGGCCATATTTTATGAGACATGTCAAGTTATTTATGGTAACCTATAAGCTAAAGTTGGATGCACACCAAATTTTTAGATGATGTGAACATTTATGGCTCAATAAAGATACAATCAACGTTCAAATGCATATTGAAAATAAATTTCAACTATGTCAAAACACAATACATGTCATGATCAAATTTGATAATTAAATTCATAATCAAATGCATAGCTCAAATCAAGTTTTACACTTCAAACCTTAATGTCAAGCAAAATGAAAAATCATGTAAGCATGTGTCTTGACCAATATAATAGATGAACCAAAATTTATTTTCGTAACATTCAAGAAGTTCATCATGATCAATTTCATGAATATAAGCAAAGAATCAATCTTAAAACAATCATTTAAGCACAATCATAAAGCATGCTTCAAGAATTGATCTTAAGATTCATTGAAAAGACTTTTCAACATAAGCATATGAACATATCATTCTCTAGAAATGATATTATTTAGGTAAGCACATAAATTTAAGTATTCATGAGTAATTTCCCATTTTTCAATTTTAACATTGTAAACACAAGGAAAATATGTATTTGCATCAAATGATCATGAGATTGTTCATAATGCATGTTTTCAAGAATCAAAAATCATCATTGAAAGATATTCATGAAAGGATTTAATGCAATGGACAAAAAGTGAAGTAAGAAGACATTTTAGAGCTTAAAACCTATCCATTTTAGCATCAAAGTACTTAGAAGTCAACTACAAAACTTTAGGGGTAGACTATGCTTGATTTCTGCACCATAAAAACTAGAAAAAGTGTAGACAATGCAATTTGCTATTGTGCAATTGTTCCAAATCATGGATTTATGTAAACATGAATTGTATTTTCAAAATGACCATGTTTAGAACATCATTTTGAGCATGTATAGCTTAAAATTCTTCAAGGAAAAAATTTAAACTCAAAATATAACTTTTATTGCTCATTGTTATTAACTGTTAATAATTGTAAGGCTCATTTGAAAAATCATGTTTCAAATATGTTCAAGTATGCTGAGTTTTCATCATGAAGGATAAATATGATGTATGAAATGTTCAACAAGCTTGTTAGGTAATGTTAAGCATGACAAGCAATTAATCTAATATTCTCAACATTTTTCAACATAAGGCATTCTTGTTTAATTTATTACACCCTCTAAATGATAAGTATTATAAAATGTCATCAAACTATCGCATTTAAGATTATGCTTAAGAAAATTCTTTCATTCAAATTCATAAGTCATGAAAGAAATATCAAGCAAAATGGAATTTGAGAAAAGTCAAATAAATCAATTTAAATAAAAAGAAACAAAAAGTTTTGCAAGAAAATAATTTGTTAAAGATTTGATCTTTCTTTTCAAAAGTCTGTACTTGAAACATGCAAGATTTTAGTTGGACATGCTTTATGCAACATCATGAGCTCAATGCCATTCAATTTTGTTTAATAATGCACTAAATGATTTATGAAATACACACTGAGCATAGTGAAAATTATCTTGCATGTCAAGGGTCATTTTCAAATATTCCATAGTCATGTACCAAAAATGGCTTTATGACCATTCAAGTTTACAAGCCAGCAAGCACATCCAATAAGAGCAAGTCAATGAGTATTTTCATCATGGAATAAACTTGTCCAGTTCATAAATCATTATAAACTAAAGGATGGCAAACATTTTTCTCATATAAGCTCATTTTGCTTTAAAAATACAAATTCAAGTAGTCAAAGCTTATCATGCTTAATTTTAACCAACTTAAGACATTCAAATAAGTCTTAAATGACAAAGTAAAGTTGTTCAAGTAGTCAAATTATCTTAGACACAAGGAAATCAAGAAGTCAACTATTCAAACTCAATTTTCCTTGTTTATGCTACTAGAATAGGCAATTATGCAAATCAATCAATCTCAAGAATTTGACAACCAAGAAAAATAAGAGCAAACAATCAATGTTCACAATTTGACAAATAAATGACTTTTGAAATAGAAATCACTCAATTTCCATTGTGTGTCTAAAGGGCATTCAATCTCTAAGAATTTGTTTCCTTACTCTAACACACCTACAAGAGACACTTTTCATATGATCTTTGGTATCCAAATTGCTTTGGATATTTGATAGTTAGCCTCATTATACAAAGTTCCTTTTTGAATCCACACTTGTTTAACTTATAAGGTAGATTTTTCTTAATTGAACAAATGTGTCAAATATGACCATGAAAGTTACAATAAATGCATTTGGTTAACTTTGAAAGTGGGGAATTCATGAAAACTTTTTGCTTTTTATATGTTAAATCTTAAGCTTTATGTAAATTCTATTTTCCTAAAACAAACTTTTCTTTCATTAAGAAATCATTTTCAACATTAAATTTTGAAATCATTTTCTTATATTTCAAATTCATTTTCTTATATTCATGTAAATATTTGCAAATCTTTTGCCAATGAATACAAATTTGTTAAATCAATGTCAATCACATGGCATACATGAGAATCAAAGAAAACTCAAAATCTTCTATCACAAGTTGAATAACACTCAATTAGTTATGCTTTAGGGCTTTAACAAGTAAAACATGCTTAATTTGAGTTTAAGAAGTGTTACCAATGGCTCTAATTCCTTGGCTGATACATTTAGAGTTGTCACCAAAAAAAACACTACCGCTTTTCTTTTTATCAAGCTTGGCAAATGAATTTTCATTTCCATCCATGTATTTTGAGCAGCTACTATCCAAGTACCAAGGTTACCTCTTATTTAGTTGAGCTTTCAAACATTATTCCTTTTACTCTTGCTCAACCTACAAAATAATTTTTTATTTTTTTTCAAAGGTACCCATACTTTAATGGGTTCGTAGTGGTTAGTCAATACATAAGAACCTTTAAGCACCCAAACCATCTTGGTTTTAGAGAGGTTGTTGCCTTTATGATAACAATAATAAATTATATGACTTCTCTTGCCACAAGCATCACAATGGAATGAAGATGCATCATTTTTCCTTTTAAAAACAACATTTCTTTTGGTTTTTATTCTTTGCACAACTTCAATTTTGATCTCTCTTTTGTTGAAGTTTTAAAAGAAACATTCTCATCTAATGCCTTTTGCAAGACCTCATTTTTGCTCTCTAGTTCCAACTTTAAAGATTCAAAATCTGTTTTTGGAATGTTCCAGCTCAATTTGAAAAACATTTCTCTTATCAAAAGTAGATTTGAAATCATATATAATTTTTTCTAATTCATCATTTAAGATAAAGTTTTCCTTTTCAAAAGCCTATACTTTAAAGCTAACTTATCAAATTCAGTATATAAACAATCACACTTATCTTGAAATTCATCCATGAAATATTAGATAAATTAGAAATTACCTTAAGTTCTTCATTTTTGGCCATCAAGCAAAAGTTGGCTCTTATTTCTATTTCATCATTAGTTTCCTTCCTTCCTTTCTTCTCATACGTGAGGAGTGAGCCATACATCTCATTGAGGGTGATGACATTAAGATCTTTGTGTTTTTGAATTGCTGTCACCTTTAGCTGTCAAGCCTTTGGTAAGCTTTTAAGCAACCTCTTGACCACTTCATGTACAAGAATTTCTCTCCCAAGTTGCTTGAGCTTGTTGACAATGTTAGTGAACCGATCATTCATGGTTATGATGACTTCTCTTGGTTCCATCTTGAACATCTCATAGTTGTGAGTGAGAAAAGCAATCTTGGACTCCTTAACTTGTGAAGCCCCTTCATGAATGGTCTTAAACTTCTCCCAAAGTTCTTTAGCTATTGTACATGCAGAAACTTTGTTGAACTCATTGAAATTTAGTGCACGATAGATAGTGTTTATGGCTTTGGAGTTTGTTTGCATTTTTCACATTTCAGCTTCAGTCTACTCTTCTCTGGTTTTAGGAGTTGTCTCATCGGTTACAAGATCTAATTTCATAGGAACCTAAGGACCTCTAGTGATGACATCCTACATTTCATAATCAACAGCTTTTAAGATAAGGAGCTTGTTCATTTTTAAAGTTACGTAGTCTCATTCCAAATAAGGAGCTTATTCAGTTTAAATTTGCATAGCCTTAATCTAGATGAAGAACTTATTCAGTTATAAAGTTGCGTAGCCTCATTCCAAATGAAGAGCTTTTTCCTTTTTAAAGTTACATAACCTTACTTTAGATGAAGATTTTATTCCTTTTTAAAGTTACGTGGCCTTATTCCAAATGATGAGCTTATCTTTTTTAAAGTTACATAGCCTCATTCTTAGATGAGGAGCTTATCCCTTTTAAAGTTACATAGCCTCGTACCAGATGAGGAGCTTATTCCTTTTTAAAGTTACATAACCGAACTCCATATGAGGAGCTTATTCCTTTTTAAAGTTACATAACCGAACTCCATATGAGGAGCTTTTTTTACAAAATATTATCTTTTCGGTCAAAATGGTGTCTATGTTTTTACACAATTCCTAATTCTCAAGAAATGTGCAAAAAGAAACAGTTGTAGACACCTCATTTTGTTTGAGGTGTCTATTAAATTTTGAAAATATAAAAAAATAATAAAAAATATGAAAATTAGGAAAATAACAAAAAGAGCGAGATAAACATGAAAAGGGAAACATAAGTTTGCATCAATCTTAATCTTAGATGAACTTAAAAATCTAAAAACAATTAAGTTAGATTGAATCAAAACTCAAGAAGCCAATTCAAAAAGCAATAGAACACATTGGGTATAAAGATGCCCACGCATCGATGCCAAAAATAGAGGAAAATGAGAGAGAAGCAAACTGAGAAGAAACAAATGACAAAGGAGAGAAAACAATTTTTTTAAGTTCTTGGGTTCTTGGTTTTTTTTTTCCTATATCTAGGAGAATCGATTTTGTTTATTAAAATATTATTCCAATTAAACGGATGAGGAGATCAAGAGGATTCAGGGATTGAAGTTGTCTTTTATATAAAAACTCTCACTTGGAAGGAGTAATGAAGTTAGAAATAAGGGAAAAGGAGAGAAGAAAAGGCTTTATACCAAAAGCAAAACTACATCATATTAGACTCCAGAAAAATGGAAAATTTTGATGGATTGGATCACGACCCACACCTTGACCCAAACCAATTTTTAAAGTCCATTAGCTGGAATCTACTTTGTTTTAGGTACTGAAACCCAAAAAGGTAAATATAATGCTTTTCTTTTCTTTTCTTTAGCTTGTTTGATTTTATAAGAGCATAATATAAGGATTTTAAATTATAAGTCACATTTTAGGCAATCATGAAATTTGATTAATTTAAATAATAATTATTTAAATGTAAATCTTTTAAATGAATTTTTTAAGGAAGGTTACAAGTAGCAACTTTCTTAAATTTTTCAGAGTAAAATTGTTTATGAGACCTTACCATAAGCGTTGGAAGGTAATCTCATAAATTATTTTTTTAAACAGAAAAAAGAGGTTTATTTTACATAATTACTACCATGAAATAATAATAAAATCACAATAATAATGTTTCCGTATAAGTTTGATAAAAAGTAGATAAATAAAAATTCTCTACTGATGAAATTTTCAAAAAGCTATTAAGTAATAGCTTTTTGAAAATTTCTAGAAAAGAAATTTTTCTTGAAATTTGCTATAACTGTTGGAGTTTTCAAGAGTATTTCAATATCAAAGGGTTTTTGTTTATTTCAATTTCACTATAAATAAATAAAGATTTTCCAATGATGGAATTTCAAGAAGATAATAAGTGATAGCTCCTTAAAAATTTCTAAGTAGGAGATTTTTTTTGAATTTTGTCATAAGTGTTGAAGTTTTCAAGATGTATTTTAATATCAAAGCGGTTTTATTTATTTTTGAAAAATAAAAATAAAATTAGATATTGAATTTAATAGGGCTAAAAGGCATATAATTAATTAAGTATCAATTAAATGGACCTTGTAAGGGTGCTAAGATTTTCTTTACACGTAACTGTACTCCTGCATCTAAATCGACCAGAATTTATATTTTTAATGAACCTAATTCAAGCCTAATACCTCATTAAAAATAAATAAATTCACCTAAGTGGTCAATTTTAGCTAAACAAAAAAGATTGATGATCGCTCTTCTTAAATCAAATTGTTAAATTTGAAAACTTACATGTTATAGTAAGGCCTCTTTACTTTTTTTCGAGATAAATCATCAAGAATGTTATGGCAAGGCCTCTTTACTTTTTTTCGAGATCAATCATCAAGAATGTCCGGAAGTAGGTTCTCCTCAAGCAAACCGTCAGCCGCCTCCAAAGAAGTGATACTCTACCTTCTCAAGCAAACCCTCAGCCGCCATCAGAGAAGTGATACTCAAGCAACGACTATTTTCTCATTTAATGCTACGCAATTGCTCTCATTTAATTTGCAAGTGTAGATAGCTCAGTCTTGGGCCTGTTTTAAAGGAGAAAAAGAGCAGAACCAAAGAATTACCTTGTGATCAAAGATTCTTCATCTTCTTCCATAGTTCGTACAGTTTTTTGAGCCTACATTTATTAACATGTTGTATTCACTAAGCAACATCTACCTTTTAGGGGTTCTTCTTGCTTGTTTAGTTGATTTCAAAATCAATTTCGGAGAGTAAGAGAGGTTCTACCTTAGTCTTAAAAAGATTGTGTTAAAAGGTTCTATCTTAGATTTTGAAAGATTGAGAGGTCATATCTCAACTTTAAAAGGCATTGGTGAATCAAATGGCCATATCATAAAAATTGACCAACTACTAAACGCAGAATACGAACTTATGAATATGAAAGCAAAGGACATGCGATGATAAAATTGTAAACAGATTGTCGAGCTTTTTGTCATCTAATGTGGCTAGTACTCTAGTACAAAATCTTAGATTTTATTTCGAATTAATGTAGGAGATATGTGAAAGAGAATATATTCAGATTTGAAAAGGATGAATTTTAGCAGAAGCTCCATGCAGTAATGAGTATGATGTCTAAGAAATCAGGAGTACTGATCAACTAAAAATCACTGCATTTGTCAAATTTCCATAACTAGGAAGATATCTAAAATTTACTGCCATAACTTCAGTAATGAAAGTAATTGCTCTTCATTTTCTGAATGAAGTCTGAAATGTTTATTTTCAGTTGAGTTGCGGAAAAAGAAAGTCGCAATTATTTCAATGATGTGTGAGTGTTAAGAGTAGTATGAGCTATAGTTTTATGTGGTGCAGTTTCTCTTTCATTTCTTTTTCTGTATCTAAGCAGAGCCGCCATTCATCCTTGGAGTATAGAACAACACTGGTCTTTCATCTAGTCGTTGGGTTGGCCTTGCATTTGCCTCAAATCCCTGGAGAAGAAGAGAGGAGAGACAGCGATTCAAGTACAGTTCAAAATTCCATCAGGGAGTAGAAAAGAATTTCATTGTAAACGTGAACATGGATAGCATTTGATTGACCAAGGAAAAGAAAACATCTAGCTTCAATTCTAGTCCAATTCTGTTTTGATCTCAAGATGGTTTTGCAAGGACAGAGTCCCACAATGGCTATGGGTGGCTTGGGACTTCAAAATTTTCTAAGTTCATGTCAAAAGCTAACACTATAGTCATTTCTGCTTCAATTAAAAGAAATTATCTCAGGACTTGAGCACTTGGCCCAATGATAAGTGTATATATTTGCATATATCTCAAGTTAAAAACACTTACATCATGAACGGCGTCCCTTAACGCCCTTACTTGCTCCCTCGTTGCTGTCCTCACCTAGTAAGATCAATATAGAAATGTGAAATAAGAATCTAGGAAGCAAGGAAGAATCCCTGAGAACCAATACGGTGTTTATTGTTTATATAATTATGAAAGGCGTAGGTGATATACCTTCTTGACAATTGTCCAAACTACTCCCTCAGTACAGGGAGGTACCGTAAGAGAACCAATATATCTATAATACTTTCTGCTACCAAATTGGATATCTCCCGGATTAACCATCCCAAGATTTTTCTCTTCATTTCCAATTGTTTTTATGTGGTGAAAAAGCTGCAAGAAAAAAGCAAAAAAAAGGAAGGAAGAGCTAATTAAGAAGATAATTAGGTAAGCAGCCCCAAAATAGTTGTTGGGGTTAATAGTGACACATCCGAATAGGATGTAGACATCAAAGATGTGGAATTGTTTATTTCTACATTACTTTCTAAGGCTTTTGATCTACTAGATATGACAAATCTAATACTCTAATAATTTTTTCACCATTTAAAAAATATTATCCTGAGATATATTCAAGTTTAGTTGAAGAGTCTGATTGCATAGCAACCAGATCCTTCTTTATAGCCTACTACAACATTCTATTTAAGCTATTAAATAGCACAGAGTTCTGCAGCAGGATGTAGTAAATTGGTTTCACAAGAATGGCCATATAGTTCAGACGTAAAATGGTTCGCTCAGCCATTTGTTATAATCAGTAATTGGTAAAACGATTTGTGCATTTGGGATAATGATTCCATTAGAACATAACTGAGCAAACACTTTTTTCATGTCTAAAATGTGCCATTCACCCCTATTCCCACAAGAATATGTAAATTAAAGTTACTTGTATTACTTGCATTGGTATCTTTCCTTTTAGCCTATTTTCATTACCTGGTCCAAGTATGCATGAATGAAAGTACATCCTAAATGATTATGCTCTTGCACTTGCATTCAAAGTAAACAACGAAGTTGAGTACATATACACATGTACCAATTGAAACAAAATGTTTCCATACCCTAGTGAGGAAGCGATCAGGTCGGCCATATTTGAAAACAATTGCAATAACTGCAATCTCTCCATGAGAACTTAGATGAACTATGTGGAGCTCCAGCTCTTGTCTGTAAACAAAATTGAGGGCAAAAATTGCATAAATGGCTGTTAGATATGTCCTCTAAAGTGGAAGTGTATTAAATACATATTAAGAAACCATTTATTTACAATGATAGGTGCAGATAGTCTAATCATTTGAACTGTATATATATAAAATTAAAAGTAAATCTCAGAGCAGAGAGGGATATACCTAGTTCCATTGAATGTATGTTCTGATGGTGAATGCCAATGACATTGAAGCAGTTTATAGTCAGTCCCATTTATATTAATTTTTCCTGCATCCCCTTTCCACCTTACCTGATAGAATATCAGATGATTATGACAGTAGAACTGATCAAGAAACAGTGACAGCTGATACTTCATGATTTGCATAAAACAAAATTTTTTATGCAAATCATCTGTAAATTGGATTTTGTTTAGTTACTGTTTATCTAACAGTACTCATTGATGCCTTGTTGAGTCACTTAAGGTTACTTTTACTTATTTGATTAAAATTCTTTGCATTCATAAGGTGGTTCGTTGTTAAAATGATTCGATATGGAAATGGAAAACAATCAACAGATGTTAGCACATTTTACCGTAATGTCATGTCCCCGGTTCTTCACTACAGCAGGAGCTGGTTTGTAGTCCCTTTTCAATTTTCCCAATTTAGGAAGAACTTGGACCTTTTCACTGAGAAGATCTATAGGAGACTGCAATTTTCCAGTGTCGCAAAGTTGCCAATGTGGGTTGATATGGCCCCATTCCTTTGGCCCCTTGCCAGTTCCTTCAGTGTAAGTAAATGGAATTTCATTCTCTGTCCCCCGACCAATCGGCCCCCAGAAAAAAGAAGGTCAGATACTGTTGACATAGACAACAGAGGTAGGGAGAATATTTTGCTTTGGTGCATCATGCACATGAAGTTAAATGCTGTAGTGAGAAAAAGAAAAATTCCATGCCTCATATTGAAAAAAAAATGCATGATTGTTCTCTCTCTTTTGTTTCTATTTTGGCTAGTTTTTTTTTTTTTCCACAATAAGAGAAAATATTCAATTAATCATCCCAGAAGGGAGAACCTGGAAGAATCCAGGAAGAACAAAAGGACAAAGAAGGATCAACATTTGTCCGTAAGTACAGAACATAAGACACCTTGACATCATGTACAAAATGCAAACTGACAGTACAAACCTTGACTATCAGACATAAAGACACAAATTTAAGGATAGCCACTCCAAACAATCAGTTCAGATAACCCATGATGTTAAAAATCAGGACAGTAATCCAGAGCACAAAACACAGTTCAACCTAGAACCTCTACGACATTTTGGCTAGTTTTTGTTCATGGTTGTAACAGAAAGACTTGGATGGATCCCACATTTTGATCCCCCATGGATGGGAACAAAATTAAGAATAAGAGTAATGAGACGGGAATCTGCTCTTTTCTTTAACTTCAAGCTTAAATAACAGGTAGCAGGGTAATGTAAGACAAAATGTCAAGTAAAACTTAAAACTCAGGAGAATCTGCAATCTGTCTAGCTTTCTGAAAGAATATATTGAACTGAATCAACGTATTAGCACTTAAAAAGCAAAGAAGCTTATTATTGAAAAGAATAAGCAAAAAAACCCAGACAGAAGAAAAACAAACCAACTAAATGGAATTTATTATTTACATAAACTATAACACAGAAGCAATCAAAGAGTGAAAGTCTCCAAAAGCTTTGGATTACCATAATCTGCACTAAAAGCACAATTTAAGATTCCCAAAAAAAAAAAAGGGAAACTATGAAATCTGAAGTCTTAAGGCTACTAAAAGATTGATGCCAAATTAAAATACAACAGTAAAAGATGACTACTCTTGTTGGAAAGTAGAGAACAAATTCATCTTAGAGGAATTGAAAAGTAATGGGGAAAACAGTGAAATACTTAAGCTAGGAGTTATGCATCTAGGAACAAAAACCATCTATAGACTCGCCAGAGAATTCAGTTTGTATCATATTGTAAGAAGTATAATGTTGGAATTTCAAGGAAAAATATAAACAATACTTAAAATTTTGTAAAAATTGTCTTCTTTACAGATAAAAAAAGGAAGACTTATCGTCTATTTAATGAATTGACAAGAAGTATTTTCTTTTCAGTTAGGAAGAATGTTTTATTATAAAGTTCTCTCACATAAATCGATAAAAAAATGGATTAAAATGTGAAGAGAAAGATTTTCCTTCTCTCATTAAAGAGTTTTGCAATCCAAAGTTGGGGGTGGAGTAATTTCTACAATGATAATATATTTCAAAAATGGAAGCAAGAAACTGACCAAAGCATTGTCAGCATTGCTGCTGGTTTGTTTGGTTGTTACGTGTTATTTTAGCCACAAAAGTTGGTCTTTGAACCCATTAAAATAAAGAGGGTTTACGTTCCTCAGTCTAGTGATGAACCAAAAGAACAAACATTTTAAAGGGAAAAGAAGAGCAAACTAATAACATAACATACAGGACAAGTAAAGAACAGATAGTGTAAGTGATAAAAACAAGAAAAATGGGATTCCAATTCATTAACACTAGAAAAAAGACTGAAGGAAACCATGATCTGGCTTATGAAGATATATTAATTAAGCAAACTAAGGACAATTTTCCAAGAGTCATGGAGAATGCAATGCCAATTGCCGAAACAGTGAGGAAAACAAAAGAAAGAGGGAGAGTAACATACCAACTTCAGCATAGGATGCAAAGCAGATGGGGAGAAGGTAACAAAGAGAAGAAATACCGAGAATGGCAAAGATGGTGGGTTCACGGAGACCGAAACACTTAACCTTCATTGTGTTTGTCTCCCTTGTTTCAGTTACAGACATTGATTATAATGAAGATATTTATAGAGGGACATGCTTTTGTGTTTTTTTCCTATTTCTAGTCTTTTATTGTTTGAGAATGCATGAGAATTCACTGTGTAAGTGTAATCATTCCTCATCCTACGCGTCCTGAAAGCGCGTACAACTTCTCCGTAAATCTTGATGGCCAGCAAAGTGAGCTCCAACAGGAAGCCTGGTCTAGGATTGTAAAATTGCGGGCAATTTGCCAGTAAGTGCACTGTCAATTTGTCCGAGTAAGCATAATGGCATATATAGTTTATAAGCAATCAAATGTCCGGAGCAATTATTCTTTGTATCCACTGAGACATAGCTTGAGCAATAAATATCGCCTGCTTTAGTTTTTTTCATTTTTGGCAAAATATGCCTAAAGTATTAGGAGGTTTGATTGCCATTAGTTTCAGCACTTGGCTAAGGTGCATGTTTGGTATGATCAGTGATGGACAGAGTGTCCAGTCAGACAGTATTTTTATACATACTACAACAAAGGGAGAAAGAGGCAATGTTGCAAATACGTAAAACGACGTGTACTAAGAGAAGTAGTGTAGAGAAAGTCAGGACTGGAGCACAGTAAACAGTACTGAGTCTTATAACAGGTGTACAGGGAAGAAGAAGCAAGAAAGAATTTTATCAGTTTTTTGTTATCGATCTGAATATTACAATGTTGTGTTGTGCAGAATGTCTTCTGCAGGGACAGCTCCCCGCAGCACTACCTTTACATTATAATGCCAAAGTTAATTCACAAATATTAATAAAATAAATCTTTGATTAAGTAATAATAAACCAAGATCGATCCTCTCTACTACTCTAAGTACATCCTGTTTGACTCGTTCGCAACATTACCCTCTAACCCCTTTACACTTGTTAAAGGTAGTTGATGCTGATCCGTTTCTGAAGCACTTCCTCCTTGCAGGAAGTTCGTGAATCGTCCTTAGCAGCTGGCGGTAATACTTAGTGATTGGTTCCAAATTGTTATCGTCTTTATCAGGTCAAAATCTACTTGCATTTGATGACAATTAGTCTATTTTAATTTGTTAAGCTAATATTAAACAGACTATGAGGACCATGATCCATTTATATTGGAAAATGCACACTGCACCCATTGTGACAATATGAGTGGACCAATTAAGATGTTAGGCCAATTACTGTTGTTTCATTGTTTCGAGATTAAGTAAATGCAGGCCGGTTGTTCCTTGTTTTGTTTTGAATCAATGGCTCCTGTTCTGATTTTGTTGTTCCTTTTCAACTTTGAAGCCAACAGAATACACATCAAGACCTCTTCCTTCATACTCAAAATTGAACCTTAATAAAAAGAAATCTAAAATATTACACAAAGAAGCTAATATCTTATAGATTTGATATCTTGTTCACAATTATTCAAGTATAGGGAATAGCAAGAGATGGGTCTTAGTGAAGAGTACTATATATTTTGAAGCTATTACATAATGCTCCAAGTGTTTTGGATTTAAGAGCACTAACTCGTTGTTGGTGTATGTTACGGAACTTCTCTGATGTGCCATGTTTAAAATTGCTTGAAAGGGTTGTCAATGTTAAATTATTGAATAAATACATAGACTTGCATTGATATTTGTTTCATTAAAAATTCAAAGAAGAGAAAGATTTAGAGGCTCAGCTGAAACGATTGAAGATCTTGTGATCTGTCGTGGTTCAATCCTAACTGACTTTTTTTGTTTTTTTTTTGCTAAATAACCGTAACTGACTTGGTCTCTGATTTGAATTACTCTGCTAAGCTTGCTTGATCTGCTGAGTTTGTTGCATATCCTTCCATGATCTGCTAATCTTGTTCTGATTCGATACGCTCTATTACGCTTGATTTACTATTGAGTCCTTGTTAAGCCTGTCTTCTACTGAGCTTCTGTTAAACTTGGTCTGGTGCTGAGCTTGCTGTATGAACCCTTTACATGCTCCCGCAAGCTGGTGGAGACACCATTTACGTCTATCTGGGATCTTAAGAACAAAAACCTTTGTTAAGCTAGAGTTTTTCTGAGACCATCTGAGATTTGATTAATAGTAGGGATGTAAGTGACTTGAGCCAACCATTCTGGACATGTTAACACACAAAGTGACAATCAAGTGCTAAATATTTCATTCTGGAGTGAAAAAATGGATTTGCACTTAGCTATTTAGCTCCAATATTTGTCATTACCCAATACTGGTGAATGAATGAGGGAATCTGCACATGCTTAACTGATTTCCATGATATTAGCTCCAATAGTAAGGTAGAAGATCTTGCTACTAACTTTGCTTAAATGATTTCCATGACATTGGATCACTTCCAAGGTAAATGATATACACACTTATAAAGTTTTATTATCCAAATTATCTACCCTGACTGAGTCATTGGATGCAAAGACATGCGCATATGAGAGTTTTGCAATATGCAAGTTTGAAAGTTGGAAACGACCAAAAGTAGAGGAGTCATACCAATATTTTTTACTTATTGAATTCTATTCAATTTAATAAAATCCTAAGTTAAACTTAAGTTCATTAACAATGATATGCTTTCATTTATAAATCAAAATTGGGGTTCAAAAGTATGGTTACATGCAAGAAAAATATTAATATGCCCATGATGCCTTATCAAAAATCGATATCAATTAATCATATATTATCTTATTTTAACTTAGAAAAAATAGCCCTCAATTTCAATTTCGTAGTTGATTTAATTTCCCTTAATTATTATTACTCTATTCTCTCTTTTACCATTATTTAAATATGGAGATTTTTTGAAAGTCTTGTCAACACTTATGATGGGATCAAAAGAAATTCTCCACACTTCAAGAGCAATAAAAAAATTCATTCTCTTGAAAATACTCTTATCATCGGATTGATTTGAGATTTTATGAAAAAGGTTTGTAATGTTTATATATATATATATATATATATATATTATTTATGATTTTGATGAATTAAACCTTGATCTATTTCATTGGAATAAATAAATGGAAACCCATCATATTGGCATTTTTTATAAATTTTCCAACACTTTGAGTAGAAATTTTTAAAAATTTTCCTCAACTAAGAATTTTCAAAAAAAAGAAATGTCAAAAACAACTTTCTTGAAATTCAATTATTGGTTAGATTAGTTTTTACTTGTGACTACATATGATACAAGCAAATAAATATCATGATGTAATTTACACATTGTTCACCATTTGTTTGCTACATATTCCTTTTATTTTATACAGGTTTTCATCATTATTTAGTAATAATGAAAATGTTTTATTTTCATTATGTGTCTTTGCATTATTAAAACATGATAGAAAAACAAGTAAATGAATAAAAATAAACAAGGTTTGGAAATACAGGTTACAAGTAAGCCCTGTGGCTTTGAATGTTTAGCTGCAACTTCTGGCCTATGAGGTGAATTAGGTCCACTCGAATCTAGCCCGCTTCCTTCTTCCTACTTTCTTTTTTCTTTTGTTTTCCTATTGCCAAAACTAGTGATTGCTTTGGTCCTAACCTACTCTAAACCCTAACAATAAAACCCTCTCATTTTCTCTCACTACAGTTAGCAGCTGCTCAGCCCTTCCCTCTCTTCAACTGGCCTTTTGCCTTCAACTCAAAAAACTTGTCCCACTCTAGGTCCAATCAAGCACTTTAGGTCCTAAACCTTATTAGACACTTGGGCTCCAAGCCCAATTTTATAATTTAATATTAAAAGGTTCAAGCCATAAAAAGCTTTAAATTAAAAAAATATATATTGAAAACCACAAAGGTTAATAATAATTGAAAGAAAACCATGACAAAACGAAGTGTCTAAGTTTTCCATTTTTGCAACTTTTTGAGAACTCAGAATTAGCAATGGTGTAAAGACCACAATGAATTTGTCTAAACTAACAAACAAAATGGAAAACACTTTTCACCTTTTTAAATGAGTTACATTTACTTTAAATTTTAAAAAATTTCTCTATTAAGTACCTGTTTGACCTGATTTTTTTTAATTTAAAAACTATTATGAAGCTCGTATAAAAAATAATAACTTTTAAAATTAAATTAAATCTATTTAGTAAATTTACTTTTATAAGTTTTCTTTATAAATAAATTGTGTGACAAAAGAATTTATATAAGTTCTAATTTTGATTAAAATTACCATAAAAGGTATTTAATAAATAATTTTTTATTAATCACAAATTTCGTTGCTCATGATGAAAAAAAGTTAATTTTAGTTTTTTATTTATAAAATGTATAAAAAATATTTTTATATAACATAAAATTTATAATTAATAATAAATCATATAATAATGAAAACAGATAATGTTGAAATTATTTTTAATAGATGAGAAAATTTTTGAAACAAAAAGAAAAATTCTTTTTAAAAAAAGATGTGTTTTTAAAAAAAAGATGAGAAAAAGCTCCTCCTTAGAGTTTTTTTAAAAGTTTTTTTTTAATTTTATTCTTTAAAAAAATTTATTTATTTTTTTAAGAGCTTTTTCAAATATTTATTGGACTTAACTTTTACTTTTAAGAGATAAATAAGTTGAAAAAAAAAACTAAATAAGCACTAAGACTATATGACTTCAAAAATTAAATCGAGGTTTCATAACTTTAAATATTGAAAAGTACTTTTCTGTTAAGGTTAAGTAACTTTAAAAATTATCTTCCATCAAAACTTTATAATTTTAAAAATAGAAAAGATAATATTCCTTTGAGGTTATACGACATCAAAATTGAAAAGGTAATTTGAAAACTCCACAAATAAATCAACATGTTTTTCTATGTTCTTGATGTCTTTGGATTTTATTTTTGTTATTTTTTTGGTAGTTTTAAAATGATATCAAGTTGTAGATGAATATTAAATATGAACATAAAGGGAAAAAAAGAAAGAAATTCTTCATTTATTAACGGAATTATGGCATTAGACAAGTTACAAACTAATTCAAGGAAAGAAAAGAACAGAGAAAGTGTAATTGCTGTTGTGAATATCTTCTAACAAAGCTACTTACAAGTGCATCAATCTTGTTTAGGAAAATATTTATTAAATTTCAAATCTCAATAGAAGATAACGCTGCAATTTTGGCAGGCAAGAAAGAACAATCTGCTCCAAGTGCCAGTGCTTTATTCTGCCTGTACTCTTTCATGTTTCCTGCCTGGAAAGAAGGTTGTAGATGCAAGGACGAATTTTGCTGTAGAATTATGGAATCGTTCACTTCACTTTGCAAACTTTACATCTGGATTTCTCATTGTTTTGAGCCACATGTCGGCCATTACTCTTGAGGAAATGCTCCAGAACATATCTTGGCCCCTCGACAACACACGCTTTCCTTTTCTTCCAGACTTCCCCAGCCATATGCTACCAGCCACTGCATTGCGGTCAGCCTGTGCCTCTCAGTATCCCATATGTTCCTCTTCCCTGCTGTTCTCACCTTCAGCCCTCCAGCATGCAAACTCGTCACTTTGAACCTCTTTTCCTCATCATACTTGTTTGTTTTAATGTCAGCTCCTGAAGCTTGAATGAGTGCTAATACAGGTCCGCCGACTGCCTCATATCGCCTTAAGGGATCCCGTAGCTGCAAGACCACTGCAAGCGTGAGTGCTTCTGGGTCTCCTAGCTCAGCTTCTGAAGAAATCAAGCTGTAATTTTTAATCCAATTCTCAAGTGGAATAGCAGAAACCAGCATTTGGTCCTGATCCTTTCCATTATCTGTTGCTGTCATTCCAATGAGTGCAGAAACATCAAAAGGAGCTTCTTCGTCCGACATTTCTGCCTGTACTTTTAAGGCTTCAACTGCCATGCCCTCAATCTTCTGCAATGAGAATGCAAGAATTTCCTCTCTGTCAATGGGTTTGCATTCACATTCCAAATTCCTGTTGCGATCCTTTCTTTCCGGCCAGTGCTCATTGCATTTGCCATAGTTTTCACAGCAGCAATGGTACGAGCTGCACTTGAGCTAGCACCTTCCTTGTTTCTTCCTTGGATAATTGCAGAAGCAATTCCTTCAAAAGCTATCTGTTCTGCAGTTTTACCCATAAGTTCATCCTGGGGCATTAAAGATAAAATTTGGGAGCTGAGTTTCTCAAGTCCAACGGCTGCCATCTTCTGAAATAGTTCAAAACCACTCATTGATTTATCTGATGGAAGAACCATTGGTTTTGACATCTGCATTGCTAGTTTTGGCGTGTCTTTTCTCGCACCCAAAGAATCCAAAGGATTCATGGAAACTAAGTAGCCTCCATCTCTTGTTTGAACCACACAGCCTAACCCCTTTCCTAGATCTGGGAGATAAATCTTTGAATCAGATTCGCTAGAATCCTCAGCTCTGTCAAGCTGTAGAGGTGGAATATCAGTTTGGTTGAGTTTCAATTCATTACTTCCTTCATCCTCAAGCATCTGGAGAAATTCCCTTGTAACCGTTTCTTCGTCAGCATCTAGTCTTTGTGATTCAGTTTCTTCATCTGTTTTGGCTATCTTTTCCTCCCCAATCATAGATTCAAGAGCTTTTATTTGCTGAGCAATTGAATCAAGCTCTGTTAGTCTTGTCAGGTGTAACTGGTCATGCACCATCTCCTTAACAACCTCGCTTGAAGCTGACTTATCTTCTCCAGTTTCTTCAGATTCTGCTACCCCAGCTTGTTCCTCTTGAATCTCAACTCCTTTGTCCACAACTTCAAAGTCTGGCAGGTCGACATCTTCCATCTTTTCTGGTTCTTCTGACTTCTCAATGGTGACAGAGGATGAAGCCGGGGCCGGTTCATCAAGATTCAAGTCATCTAGTCCTTGAAGATCAGCTGTCATTCCTGTCCGTGAAGGAGTCCATGTATCTGATTGGCTGGTCATCCTTGGACTAGGGACACTAAAAGAAGTTTTCGATTGCTTACGAGCAAAAGATGATGAGAAATTCTTGGATTTGCCACTCTTCAATCCCTCCGCTTGATTATAAATTCCGATGCCCCCATCTTTTTCCATGATCTGAATTCCCAATTTCACAACGAGTTCTCCCCCTTTTGCCTTTCCTGATAGATTGAAACTCATGTCCCATTGCCGAACCCGAGTTCCCTCATAGCTCTTCTCCACGGACTCCTGAATAAGCAGACTCAAATCCACAGAATTTCTCCCGAAGTCAAGCTCATCAGCATCAACTGCAAACAGATAGATCCAAAACGGGCGGGGCTCAAATTTTAGTTGCTTTCCATTGCCTTGAGTGCAATATACATGGCACCTAATAAATAGAGTCTCTTCAAAATCCGCAGCTCCTTGTGATACCCGTGATGGCATTGTGTTAACAGCTCCATCTTTGGTTTCTTTCTTTCTAACACAAACGGAAAGTCGCAGTCCATTCATGGAAGCAGGAAGGCCTTGGGCAGTTACAACTTCAACAGACAACAAGCAGCTCAACTTTTGCATTCCGAGATGCGATAGAACTCGAATCGGCTTCCAATTCCAAATTCCTTTCTTTTCTGTGAACGCTGCTTTTTCTTCCAACCGATTTGGCTGATTTGATCTCGTGGCTTGATCCTTCTGATCAGCTTTATCATCAGGTTTTGGCCTGGAACGCCAAGGTGACAAGGACATTCGCCTGGACCGGGGTTTGGTACTGGATTTCGCTTCAAATTTAGCTTCGGTAGCCTCATCAGTAGATGAGACGGATGGAACTGAAGTACGAGGAAGAGCAAGGGAAGCAGTTCTTCTAGTGGCGGATATGTGGGATTGGTAAAGGGATTGACTGAGTGCTTCCAGTTCTTCCAAAAGCTGAGTATTGGAATTTCTCCGGCCTGCTGCGTATTCTTTTGCCATATTGTTGAAGATAAAGAAAAGAAAACAATTACAAATCCAGGAGCAGAAAAAGTATTTATGATGTTGGAGTTTGAGTTTCTTCCGGAGAGTTGGAAGGAAGAAGAAGAATAAGACGATAAGGATTTTCCATGGTTGAAGTTGTTTGTGTGGATAGAAAATGCTGTGAATGATGAGAAGTGGCAGTTGCTGGTCCTTTCAAATTTTGATTACCAGCCACCAGCAATCTATGAGGGTAAACATGTGATGGATAAGAGGAAACGTTGGTGTCCTCACCCCCTCCAACTTTTTGCTTGAAAGTGATGGGATTCAGAATGAGGAAAACCGGTCCCCCAGAGAATTTAATGTTTGTTCTGGTATGTTTATGTTGTATGGTTAATATATATATATATATAGATAGATATATAGATATATAGATATATAGTACTATCTTGCCAGGGTCGTTCCAAAGTTACTGTGATGTGAATGGTGCTTGTGGACCCCTGGCTTTGTCTAAGAAATTTCCTGCCAAATACAAAGTTTTAGCTATCAAGCACCAGCAGCCGTCTGACTCCCAAACCATTTTGCTGGCTTTGAAACAAAAGATGGAAAGCTGGGGAAATGTGTTTCTCACAAGAGTCTGAGGGGCCTGTTATGGTGGCATTGTAGCAAAACGGAAGGACGGCGAATTCGTGTTAGGGATAACATGTTTTCAAAATAATTATGGTTTGAAAAACCATGTGGAGCAGAGAGTGGTTTCACTCAATGCCACCAACCGCAGGCCCAGGAGTAAATCATCTGTATCTTACAAACCAAGCTGTTGCTCTCCTCTGAATTTTACTTATTGTAACTTGATTCTCAAATTGTTTCAGAAATTCAAAACCTTGTAATTCATTATTTTATTTTATTGTCACTGCAAGGGGAATAAATGCAACAAAACATTAAGCAAAAACAAGTCAACCCATTCTAGGCAGGCAGTTGCAAAGGCCGCCAAAGGATCATGACATATCCTCATAGATTGAACGATTTAATTAATTAATCATCCCAATAGAATAGACGCAGACACCTGGCCGTTAACTGTCAGTCCACCGATCGATAGTCATGTTCTTGAAATTTGATGAATATTCTATTCTATATTGTAGTAACATTTATATATAGGAAACTAGACAGGTAAAGAGTAGCCACCAATGCTTTTAGAATTCAATGGCATTGCATCCATCACCCTTTGGCTATTCAATGGGCACGACCAAAAGCCAGAGACCGGAAGGGCCGTCAGTGGAGAGATATTGGACAATAGCGAATCAATGGTTCAAATTGCACTTGGTCAGAAAATTTTTGGTTTCCAACAATATCATTGTTTTCTTATTTAATTTTTAATTGATTTTTGTCATACATTGATACCTGAATATCATAATTCAATTAATTGTCATTTAATGTCTGAGGATATGAAATATATGCAAGTAAGAAGTATTTTCATGAAAAATATTAAAATTCAATAAATTTTACTTTTTATATAACAATATATCATAACTAATTATAACTTAATTATAAATTTTGAGATCATAAAAGTAAAAAAAGAAACAAGAAAACATATGAATTTTGACATATCCTTTCAAAAACCAAAAACTGCTTAATTAGTGACATATTTAGAAGATGATAAAAAGTAAAAATTTAATCATCAACTAATTGTACAAAATTTATGAAGTTATTTATCTACTATTTAAATAATAATGGAGAAAATTAATTAATTATAAATATAATTACATAAAAGACATCTAATTCCATAATAAATGACAAATTATTTATAACAAACAAAAAAAAATATGAGTTGCAATTTTCATATCACAAACCACTCCATATTACTTAGATATGTAATTAAATTCAATTAGTATTGAGTAAGATATGCTCTATATTGACATTTGATTGACTAACAAGTTGAGATTACAAAAGAAGAATTACCTTGTTTCTTAATGGTCGAATTTATTAAAACCCTAAATTACCGTAATGAAATTCAATATTTTTGTAATTTACAATCATCCCCCTAGTAAGCAAAATTGAGGGAAAAAAAAACAAAATAAAGATTGTGCTATATATATATATATATTTAAACCACTTATAAATACATTTAATTTGTTCATGGTAACTTGTGGAGGTATCATTTTGTAATAAAACTTTAATGGAATCATTAATCATACTAGAAATTTTATTATTACTTATTAAATTACAACTTAACTTCTAATTGATTTTAATAAAAGTACAACATATGGTAATTCTTTTATTGCTTATCATCATTATATCAATAAATTTTTTTTGCTGATATATTGATTGCTTACCATCTCATTATCTTCTTAGTTTATAATTATTTTTTGATTAATTATCTAATAATATACATATTCAATCAATTATATTAATGATTTGTTCATTATATGAAATTATAAATATTATACTTATTTATTTTGTTAAATTATTTGAAGAATACTGTATAAATTTATTGAGCAACTTAAAATTTATTGGTTATATTCATATTTTATGGAACCTAAAATAAATTTGAATTATTATCATAAGAGATAAGATATATATAAATCATATCATTTATCAAATAAATACCACAGTATCACCAAATTTTATTTTTGAGAACATTTAATATGGAAAATTTAATTTTATTAATAACATTTTCTGTCTTGTAGCCAACATACATACAAAAGATGTTTTAATTTCATATTTTAGTTCACTTTCAAAAAAAAAATTCATATTTTAGTTGTTTTATCTTTTATACAATCTTTTTTGTAAAGAGATATTGTTCAAGAGGGAGAATACTGTTTAACCTGGTAATACACATACACAACAAAAGAAACTTATTTGGTGTCTTAATCTTGCTTCCTTTGCATATACCTAGGGGGAGCTTTGGTATCGAAAGCTCTAACTCATTAGACCTGTACATGATCTCTGATATATTGTAATTGATTAAGCTCCAATATAGTTACACATCATTCTTTTGTCTAATAAAATATATATACCTACACATATTAGAATGATTTATTTCTTTGGCACAGTCATACATAGTGTGTTTAAGTGTTCAAGTGCTGTATTGTTATAAGTATCCTTGGCCTTGAAAAGATGTAGATCCCAACACGAAGACATCTAGGTTAATCAATTAACAAGGATACTGAGTCCATTAACATTGCGGAGTTGTGAAGTAGAGGTCAGCTCAAACAAAAGTCAGTTGGCCAAGGCTCATTTCTAAGCAATTATATGCAGTCAAAAGCATTTCAAGATTTCGAAGCGAACAGGAGACTACTTCATTTGATCAAAGAACCTTTGTCATGCGATTAATATAAGGAATGAAGTTCAAAGTTTCAACTGCTTAGTTGAACTAATGAAAAACCTTAAGTGATTAACCTAAATTGTCAAACAGTCTCAAGTTTGCTGCAATTTTGACGCATCCAACTAGCAGGTTTGGTTCAAACGACTAGAATTTTGAAATCTGTTATAAAGAGTTGAAAATTAGGATTTTTAACTGTATAAAAAAATCATATGAAAGGGATTGGACTACAATGTGTGACGAACTCATATGTAATGCATCTTTTCTCTTTGTGCTTAATTGTTATTTTTAGTTTGTAAATTCAGGATTTTGCATAAGAGGCAGCTAAAGGGTGATCATATAAGGTCATAAATTGGGTCAATGATTCGATTTAAAATAAAAATTCATTACTTCTGAAATAAAATTAAATTGTAACATAAAATTTTATTAATAATTTAAAAATTAAGGGATGAAAGTCATCACCCTAGTCGCCACCTTCGGTCCGCCTCTGATTCTCAGTTAGAAAATTGTGTGTTGTAAAAGATATATTATGATCAGGTGGTGATCAAGTTGCACATTTGTAAAGCTGTTAGCTTTGGTTATTGAGTGTCTGATCACTCATTTGTTGTAAAATTAAATGTTGCAAGCAATTGTTGAGTTTGTAAACCTAAGATTCAAGTTTGGGATAACTCATCTCATAAAAGTTTGGTAAAAACTACCAGTTTTACTAGTTGTCAAGATAATGAATATACAGTAAAATTTTTATAACTTAATATTTTTGAGATCATGAAAATTTATTAATTAATCGAGATATTATTTATTCGATAAATTAATAATTTATTAATTTATTCATTAATTAATAAGAAGTTAATTTATCAAGGTTTAAAAAGAATATAAAATATCACAAATGGTAAAACGAAACACAACGGCTTCTCATCTTAAAGGTATAAAAAAATCAATAATGACCAATGAAATGCATAAAGCATTGTGTAAGTACAACATAGAAAATCCAAATTACACCCAAAAGCAATTGCAACAGTAAATATCAAAAAAGTTTAACTTGCAAATGAGTCAAGTAACAATATCAAATACGATCAAAAGGTTATCAAAGTATTTAGTAGCCAACATTGAAAAAAAAAATAATGTCAAATGACACAAAACTACAAAATTCCTAAAGGTAAAAAAGGTTCTCTATGAATAGTTTATTCAATACCAAGAACATGTGACTATGGCTAGTGTAGACACTATAGTTTTATATGAATTTTAATTTTTTAATTTATTTATTTTTTATTTTATTTTATTTTATTATTATTTCAATTTGGTGTTTTGTTTTTCAACTTTTATTTAAGTGTTTCTTTTTATGGTCAGAATTAGTTAAGAGTCCAGTGGGCTTTAAAGTCTCAGATTAGGTCTTAAATATTAAAATACGATTTGGGCCATGGAAATATGGATTGGCAAACAAGCCCAAAGCAACTAAGATAATCTGAAATAGATCAATTACACTAAACACAAGCTAATAAGGGATTAAAATTAAATAATAAAATATATAGGGAAATAAACAGATATTTAATGAAATAATAATAATATAATAAATAGATTTAGGTGGATATTGAATATTAAAAAAAATAAGCATTTAGTAATAGGAATAGGTTTACTTAGATTGAAAATATATACATAGAAGGGAACATATGATTAGATTTAGAATATGGTTAGGAGAAAATATAAAATGTAGGAAGAGTAGAGATGTTAGACATAATCATAGAATACATAATTATGTGAATCTATATAGGTAAAATAGGAATGAATTAGATAAAATAAAAAATGAAATAGAATAAAATATGTATATATCAAATTAGTTGAAAAAGATATCTTTATATAAAATAGAGAGGGATACAAATGAAGAGAGAATGAAAATGGGGTAAGATCAAGAATTATTTGTATAAATAAGATAATTATTTAATTTAATACTAATGATGGGATGTTCGTTCGGAACGTGAGGAGTCTCAATTTCAAAAGAATTTTTCTTAGGCTCGGGATTTAAATTAAGACTCCACCAGTACGATGAGAGAGTCTTAATTTTGAAATTCTGATGTTTCTTATTTAAAATAAATAAAAATTATCATATAATAAATTAGTCAAAATATAAATACAAATATAATAAACATAAAAGAATAGATGACATATACTCATTTAAGTTGTCAAAAGATAAATATAAAATTGTAAAAATAATAATACTCATGATAATAAATATATAAATAAATAAGTAAAATATTCAATGATGGGAAATTCATAATAATGAATATAATTAAAGTATAAAAGTTAAATATTAGGTTATACAAAAATATATATAATAAATTTATAATGGCCATAAAAAAGGTGAATAGGATAAATAATAAAAGGAGAAAGAAATCGAATCAAAATATATACAACTATGAAATAAGATATTTTGTTTATAACCTATAGAGTTTGGGTAAAAAGAAAATTTATATAGTAAAATAGATATATACCTAAATAGCATAGAAAAATATGTAATTCATAATATACATATTTATAAGGAAAAATGATAAAAAAGAGAAAATCTTAAAGAAATAACAAAGAAGATATAGGAGGATTTAGAAACGAAATAATAAATTTCATAAGTTCATCACTCGTCATTATTGCATCATAAATGTCATGGCATGCAAATATTTATGTACACGAGTATAAGTCCCGATGATGGAAGTTTCCAAAGGATCTTGCGAAGGCAAGTTTTCTTCAGAAAGTTCCTTAAGTCAAAAGATATCTCCAAGTTCCACCAGTATGATGAGAAGGCTCATCATAAATAAAAAGGCTTTTGATTGTAATAGGTCTATATTCACAAAAATACTGTTTTTGCTAGAACACGTACGATTACCCCGATGATGGAATTTATTCGTCAAATTTGTGAAGGCAAGTTTCTCGGATAATTCTCTAAGTGACAGAATGTCTCGAATCCCACCACTAGGATAGACGGATCTAGAAAATATCCTCAATAAAAGGTTTCGTCCGACATTATTTGTATTTCATATTATGCATTTCACGAGGACATCATGTGCAATTCACTACTATAAAATCAAATAGAATACTTTAATTCACAAACAAACTAGAGGGTAAAATAAAATAAATAATAGCTAAAGAAACATGATAAATTTAAGAATTAGGGCTTCAATAGGATAACCTATAATTAAGTGGTAGTATTCGTGGAAAGGAGTCATGGGGGTGCTAATCCTTCCCCGAGCATAATCGCACTCCCAAACCCAATTTTAAAAAATCGTAGGCCAGTTTAACGTTCTTTCGACGGATCTAAAATTAAGTTAGGATCCCGTCGATTAGAATTGAGTCAATAGATGGCCAATCACACCTAGGAAAAAAGATTGGTGGCAACTCTTAGTAATTCCCACGTCTAACAATCGGGTTCTCGAGCTCACTACGACAACTAGAGATTTAATCATGGTGAAAGCAAAGGAGTTTATGAAAAAGATGTACCCTGTAGATACGTCAAAGTTCCATTTTTCTCAAGGTTGGCTTAAGCACTTTAAATCAAGACATGGCATCAAAACTTATTATTGTTTCAGAGAGAGCAGATTAGTTGATATGGAGCTCATGGAGAGCAATTTGCAATCCATTAAAGAGAAACTAGATCAATCTCTCATGAAAGATATTTGCGATATGGATGAAACAAGATTATTTTGTAGGCCATAACAGATCATTCTCTTGCAACAAAACAACTTGAAGGTAAGAAACAAGACAAGGAAAAACCTACAATTGTTATTCCCTATAATGAGGATGGTTCTCAGAAAACTCCTTTATAGTTAATTATCAAGTTTGCTAAACCACAATGTTTCAAGAATATGGACTTAAGTAGTATGAACTGCAAGTATCATGTCGACAAAACAAGCATGGATAATTGGGATTTTATTCTAAGAATATGTTTGACAACTTGATAGAAAAATGGATGGTAGAAAAGTTCTCTTGCTTGTTAATAATTGTCCCACTCATCCAAAAACAATTGAAGGTTTAAAACAATTTGAATTGTTTTTCTTGCCACCCAACACAATATCAAAGATTCAGCCCTATGATACGGGGATCATACGAGCTTTCAAGATGCATTATCGTCATCGATTTTATTGAAATCTTTTAAAGATATATGAAATTAAGATCCCAAATCTAGAGAAAATAAATGTTTTATATACAATGAATCTTGCAATCTCGGCTTGGACAACAAATGTTCAAGCAAGTACAATTCCAAATTATTTTTGACATTGTAAATCACATCTATGGATAACGTGGCTATTGGTCCCAAAAGGACAACTAGAGGGAGGGTGAATACTACTTAAAAATATTTTAAAGGTAATTCCTTGGAAGATGAAAACTACTTGGAAGATTTAAAATGGATAGCTTAAAGCTTGTTGAGGTTAGTGAGCACCAACAAAGAGAGGTTAAAAAAATTGGACAAAAGACAATATTTATAGTGGTTCGATCTACCTAGCTTATATCCACTATTTTGATATTTCCAATCAAGGATTTTCAACCCAACTTCACTACAACTAGTGAAATTAACAATGTTTACCAAGCTTTTACAAAGTGAGCTTATAAACCAAGTTCTAAACCTTTATTACAACCCTTAAAGTGATTTACACACTCTAATTAATCAAGAAATAAGAGAAAGATGAAATGAAAACGATCACCTAACTGATCTAAGAAGTGCAAGTTCAAGCTCAAACACTTTACAAGAATAAAAGTGAAAAACAAGGGTACAAGAGAAAGCTTTTACTCTTGTTAGCTCTCTCAAGCTCTTTGGAACTTCTCTAAACTCTTTGTGATCGTTGGATAGGCTTTAAATACTTTAAAAATCATTTTTAGCTATTAGAGACAGAAACTAGCTATTACAAATAGTTTCTGGCTGTTTTTTTGTCATGTTGTGCTTAAATTTAACTATGTAGACAATGCTTCATTAACTAGTTAAAGACAGCTTAAACCAATTAAGCTTTCTCTGACTTGCAATATCTAGCAGTTTTCTTCACTGTATTAATCAGTTAAAGGAAACTTTAACCAATTAAGAACTTTTTGTTTTAGCACACCTTCAATCACTATTTTTGGCCAACCTTCTCGCAATTGATTAATGCTCCTTTTAACTAATTGAAGCTTCTCTTCTTTCTTTCTTTCTTAATTGATTAAATAGGCTTCAATCGATTAAGAAATCTTTAAATTTAAATTTCTTTGTTTGGCGCCTTTTAATGGTCACTATCACTTTGAATTTGAATTTTGGCACTTTTAGGTACTTCATTCTTGAACTTTAACCAATTAACTCCTTTGGTTAATCGGTTAACAACTTTTTGTTTGCATCTAATACCTCTTTAATTAGTTAAGTCTTATGCTAACTAATTAAAGCTTTTCTGTTTTCCTTTAAGTGCAGTGTCCAACTTTGCCTTAACTGATTAAAGCTTCATGTCAATCAATTAACAACATTTTGTTTTCACTAAGTCTTTTATTCTCTAATTTTTTAACTGATGAACTCATCTTCTAAACAAGCAAGCTTCTTGACTTGCTTTTAAACATCAAATTTATTATGAGAATTAAACTTTACCCTGCACACACTTAAGTAATGTAGTTAAACATCAATAAATAAGAAATATTTTGTTATTATAAAAAACACATAAAGTTAACAGGGCTTCAGAGAATTTAGATTAATAGTTAGATGATAGAGTTGTCCAACAATTACATGTTCTAATCAAAGAGTTAAAGCATCATGATACAATGGATGTTGAGTACCTTTTGAACTACCTGAGAGAAAACAAGGCGCCTTTAAAGTTGTTGAATGACAAGCAAATTATTGAGAACGCCATGGGAAATGACAAAGAAGATGAAATTGAAAACGATAGTTCTATATTGGAGATTGTCTCGTACAAAGATGTACTCAAAGCAACAATCACATTGTATAATTTTCTTTTACAATATGAGAACACTACACCAAAGGTTCTTAATGCACTAAGAAAAGTTAAGAGATATCAATTTCAAGAAGAAATAAGTAACATTAGAATCATATTTTACAAAAGTTTCCTAATTGAGTCATATGTATATATAATTTTGATATATAAGGAGAATATTTGTTAGTTTTGAGATTGGCTTTGGTTCTAAAATGACAAAATCCAATAAGTCAAAGATGCTTAAGAACTTAAAAGAAATATTTTTGAAGTGAAAGAACTTTCCCCTAGAGGTTTTTAAAGTTATTCTTGAAAGATAAAATTGTTTGAATGCTTTAAAAACAAGTTCCAATAAAGAAAAATCAACTTCTGCAACTGAAGTGTTAATTCCTTAAAAGAAAGCTATATTTTTTATTTACATAAAAAAGGAATCAATTTGTCAAGGAATGGATCATTGATTCTCATAAAAAAAAGCTACTGTATAATAAGAATCGAGCACTCAAAAAGCGAAAAGTCGATTATTGTGAAGGCAGAAGTATACGAAGAAAATCATTGAACAGCAAGAATCAACTTCTCAAGATTCCAATGATCGATTTCTAAGGCAAAATGAAGAAAAAGTTGGAAATGTGTTGAAGAAACCAAAGAAGAGAGAAAAACTTTTTGGAGAAGAAGAAAAGTGAAATTTAAATGGGAAAATGAAAGTTTGAAATTCAACACAATTCTCACAAGTCGTGAAAAATTGACTTCTCAAAGAAAGAATGATCAATTCTTACGAGACAAAAAGTATCAGCCTTGAAGTAAATAAGAAGAATCACTTTCTTGACGGATGAATGCTCGATTCCAAAGGAAAAAAGAGCATCGGGCCTAAAGCTAAAGCATGAAGAATCAACTTTTCATTTGGGCAATGCTTGATTCTTAAAGACTGATGAGCTTGACTAAACTTACCCAACGGTTTAAAATTTGAAATCTCCTTTCTCTTTAACAACTAGATTGTGTGAGAGTCTATATAAACCTTCTAGAGCTTCATTCCAAATAAGAGAAAGAACCAATGAAAGAAGAGGAAAATGTGCTTCATTCCAAAAGGAAAGAAAAGCTTCATTTCTCCATATTATAACTCTTTCACTCTACAAATCCTCTAAAAACAGAGCATTAGCCGAGAGCTTTAAATTCTTTGATCTTTGATCTTTGATCTTTGCTTCATTCTCTTGTGCTAAAAGCCTTCAATCAGGCTAGCTAGAGACACTTCATATTGTGATCGCTATTATAAAGGTTATACCTCTTTCAAAAGGTACATAGGTTATACTTGAGCCTTAAAAAATAAGTTTGGTTAAACCTCCATTGCAAAAAGTAGAGAGGTTGTGCTCTAACCTATGAAAAGGTAGTGATTGTGATAGGTTATGCTTTGCCTTTGAAAACGTAATGATTGTAAAAGTTATGCTTGAACCTATTTGAGAAAAACAGTGATTTAGTGGTTTCAAACTCTTTGTGATATTAAGGGAGAGGACATAGGCATTATCAAAGCCAACCTCTATAAAAATCGTGACTAAGTGTTTTTCTCTCTTCCTTTTTCTTGTTAATTGTTGCCTTTATTCTTGTAAGTTTTCTTTCTCTTGTTTTGTGCTTAAAGTTGATTACTTTATCTGCTCTTGAGGGAAAGTTGAAAGTTTTAGCTTAAAAATCTAATTCACCCCCACCCCCTCTTGGGCATTTTTCACTAGCTTTTTTATATAACAATATTAATTTATATAGCAAGTAGAACTTATGTTTTTTTTAAGTGTATTATTTTATCAATTTTATGAATTATTAATTTACCATATTGGTTTCAAGTCGAGACTGACCAAAAATTATTTAATCGAAATAACTAATTCATCAACTATTAATTTATAAAAATTTTACTGTAAATCCAAAATGAGTAAACCATAATAAACTATTGTCCACTTCTTTTTACCCTTTCTTACTTGATGAACTACTACATTATCATTCATGTTATTCCTTAATTTCTTTCTTTCATTTAGATAAGAGATATTTCCTAAATTCCTTCAGGTGTTATTCCCCTTTAGCACTGTTTAGCTTGGGACCAACAATTCTGTATTAGATAATAAACATTCGTTATTATGACTTTAGGCATGGGACAATAATTTAATTTGGGGTCGAAGTATTGTTAAAATCTTCATTAGATTAGGAAAACTATTTGAAACAAACCTTTGCTATAAGAGTGATATATTAAAATTATAGAAATTGCATTCAATTTATTTATTTAAGATAATAATGTTCCACTTTATTATTTTTATTACATTAATACATATTTATTGTTATTATTATTGTTTAAATACAAAAAGTTTTGACAAGGAAAGTTTTACTAATTGTTTATTATATTAGTAATATACCCAAGTTACGGAAACTATATTTTACTTATTGATTCTCTTTGTAAAATTTTATACTGTGGTCTATTCTATGAAAAGTATAATTTTTATATATTATTTCTAATCATCTATAATATAAATCATAGGTATCAAGATGTAATATGAATATATATTATAGATGTAATATGAATTATTTAAACTCTTTAATGATTCTATAGAATAAAAATTTTAAAATTAAAAATCACCTAAATTAAATTAACTTATACATGCTTTAATGTAATAATAATGAGCTACTATATGCTATTTTGCTACTATCAATCTTCACATTGCATTACCTAATCAAAACTATGAAGATAAAATCACTGTTTGTAGATGTAATAGTCAAAGAATCAGTGGTCTCCAAGACAAAATTTTATCCTTCCTGCGCCCATATAATAACTTCAACTTTGCACAGGAGATAGAGTTGGGCTGTGACTTTAAAAAATATATATGATAAAATATTTTTAATGATAAAATTGTTAATTTAATCAATTGATAAGGGATGCTAATCGATTAGCCATTACTTTACTTAAAAATGAAATTTAATTTTAATAAGGAAATAGTTAATTAATTAATGAAAATTTTATTTTAATCAGAAATTCAAAATTAATGTGGAAAATAAATAACGAGTTCAAAATTAATAAGGAAACATATACAATAGATAAAAAAAAAGTCAACATATAATTTAATGAGAAAATTGTCAATTAATTAAGGACCGTTTACTTTAATTAAAACTTTCATGGTAATAAGAAAATACATAAAAATTACTCATAATTTTAATTTATTTAAAAAAATAATTAAGAAAAAAAAAAAGGAAAACGTTATCTTTAATGCTAGAGATTTTCTTACTATGGGTTTCTATTAATGAATTTTTGTTTTTGCTAAAAACAAGTTGATTAAAAGAACCAATAAAACCCAAATAGAGCTAAACAATGTGATCCATAAAAATTGGGCCTAAGTCGCCTCTCTTATACAAATACCAAGCACTACAAAAAATAATGTGAAGGGAGTATTAAGCCTGATCGGTCAATGCTATCAAGAGTGGGGGAAGGAGAGAAAGAGTTTAGGCAAACCAAATTTCTTGTTATGCAGATTCCATAGAAGAGATATTACCAATGGCAACAAGCACTGGTTTTCCATCAATGACCACTGACAACTACAGGTATGATTCCTTCATTGATGTCTTCCTTCTACTTCAGGGATTTAATCATTCAACAATAGTGACAATAAAATAAGAGAGAGAATGCAAATATGTTTCTCTTTGATTTGTGATAGAGCTAGGGTCAAGCATCAGTCTCCCCTGGTTCATAGAACGAAACTAGTCTTCCACCCAGTGGTTGAGTTGGCCTTGAGTTCTCCTTAAATTGCTGAAAAACAAAAGAAGAAGAAATAAACATGCAAATGTCATTTTGTTGATTTGTATATGCATACAATTTGCTCAATAGTGCCAAGGAAAAACAAATTGCTTTTAACCGAAATTATCTTGTATTTTCATGTCTTTTCCTAGGAATAATTAGTTGTTTATTGTTTTTATTCCCCTCAATGTTGAAAATTCTCCTTGGAACAAGGCCTTAAATAAAGCGCAAGGAATGGCTCAAACTTAAAAGATTTTCCAAATTCATGATCAGAAATATCATCTACCCTTGCTTGAGATTATCTCTTGGAGAAACCAATTTTGGGTGGGGAAAGAATTGCATCATGTAATTTATTACTATTGGAAACACTTGATCACCTCAGTAAGGGCATCCTTTAATGCCTGAACTTGCTCGGGTGAGGCTGTCTTCACCTGTGCAAGACATAATACTAATTAGTTGACAAAGCAATCCAATGAGCAAAGAAGAGAGCAAAATAAGATGTCAGTAAAAAACCTGCTGGAAGACCGTCCAAATAACACCCTCAGTACATGGAGGAGTTGAAAGTGACCCAGTGTATCTATAATACTGTCTACCAACAAATCCAATATCGCCTGGATTAACATTTCCCAGTTCTTTCTCTCCCCCTCCAACAGTTTTTATGGAGGACAACAGCTGCAAGGAATAGACCAAAATAAAGAAAACTATGACTACCTACCCTGGAACTGTAATTGAAGTTGATCCACCAATGCAAAATATATGAAGATTGAGAATATGAAGTAAGTTAAGAACTTTCTTTGTTGCTTTTTGAAGCATTTTGATGACTAAATGACCATGAAAGTTTTAATTACTATAATCTGTGAAGTTCCTACTATTCACATGAATGTATGAAATTTGATCAATAGTTGACAAAATTAGAATTCGACAGTGACAGATATTCCAGGAAGACTGGAACTTTAAATATGTTACTTCGATGGCGCCTTTGATTTGCTCTAGTTCTACTTCAAGATGGAAACAGTTAAAGACAAATGTTGCCATACCGCAGAAAGGAAGGGATCAGGTTGGCCAAATTGGAAAACCATTGAAACAACGGCAATCTGATTTTGAGCATTCTGATGAACTATGTGAATCTCCAAGTCATGCCTGTCAGCCAAAAGAACCAAATAAACCACCATGAATGAACTGTTTATTCTGAATGGAATAAGCAGCTCATAAACCAAATTAGAAAAGAAAAACTGTGGGAGCCGGTTGGGAGATATATTTACCTAGTTCCATCAAATGTGTGCTCCGAGGGAGAATGCCAATGACATTGAAGTATCTTATAATCAGTCCCGTTTATGTTAACTTTTCCAGCATCTCCATTCCACAATACCTGAATTAGACCAAAATAAAAAGGGGGGGATCAAGTCCTAGTAAGATATAACAAAAGCTGATAAAAAGACAAATAGTATTTTTGTTGTCATCAACCATCGATCAATAATTTGTCTGATCAAATATAAATACATGCATTTGTAAGATTGATAGTTCTCCGTTGCAGACGCATGGCACCGCGTGGTAAATTAATTAAGGAAAACAATCAACTGATAAAGGTAATAGCACAAAGATTAATACTATTACCGCAATGTCATGCCCCCTATTCTTTAAAACAGCTGGGCTTGATGCGTAGCTAGTTTGCAAATCACCCAAAGCAGGAGAAAGCTGAACGCTTCCAACAGGAATATCTATAGGAGACTGCAATTTTCCAGTAGAGCAAGTTTGCCACTCCGGTTTGAGTGAACCCCACCTGGATGGCCCCTTACCCGATCCTTCATCGTAATTAAATTCATCTCCTGTATGCATGCAGATGCAGTGCACCCCAAAACAAACATTTTCTCACATATTTTATGGAGCCTTATTATAACCCTTTGTCAAAAGAAGAACTAATAATTTTAAAAATTTTCGACCAAGACGTGGGGAAATTATCTATAAGAAATATTAATAATAATTATTTAAATTTTACGTTGGAAATCTTAGATTTAAATCAATCCTGCAAAAAGGAGGATGAGATATAAAATAAGAGGAAGTTACATTCCTTTCAATAATTCAAGATTCGTCTTTATTATTTGAATTTCCATAATTAATTATATTAGTGAAAACAAAACTAAAAGAGAGAGCATACCTTCGTCAGATTGAGAATGAATGCCAGTGGGACGAAAGGAAGTGGATGACAGACTGAGAGAAGCAAAAATGAGAAAGGCAAAGGCCCTTTTGCAGCACTTCATGGTAATTGCTTGCTTTGCTATGTCTTTGGATCTGTTCTTGTATCATGGCAATACTAATTTATAGATGGGCAAAGCTTCCCTTTTTCTAGGAAACCAAGAGAATATTCATGAGCTTACCCCTAATCCCATGCATGATTATGGACGTGTTTAACTCAAAAAAGGAAAAAAATAAACGAATTTTCAATGCAGATTTTGTTTCCACTTGTACCAAAACCAAAAATGGTGAGATGGATAGACTACACAAAGTACGTATCGTAAACTTCTTTTTTAAGATAAAATTTGAGAATTATTTTTTTCATTGAAAAGAATATATTAAAAACAAATCTTTTATTCAATGATTGATATCTGAAATTTGATAGTATGAATCAATAGATTAATTTCTTACTTGTAATTACTAATTTTGTTGAAAAACATTTGTCCAAATTTTGTTCTTTGACACCAGTGTTTAGGATGACGAAAAAATATTTTAACTTGATTACTATATATAAAAACTTTAAAATTTTTTTTTCTATGTTAAATATTGAATTTTATTAAATATCAAAATGATACAAACTAACACATCTATAAATCTCATTCTAGTCTTCTCTATCAAATATTAAAAGTATCAAATTAAATTTTATTAAGTTTTGAAAGGGAAGATGGGTAGATTTTTTTTTTAAATGATATTTTTATTTTATATTTATATAATATTAGCTATAATTTTTTTAACTATTAATTAATAGTGGTAATAGTCAAGGGTCAAAAATATTATTTTGAAACAAAACGGTGGATGTTTGATCCTGATATGAATACTGCTTGGTATAATATTGAATCTGAGATAACTTTCCCCAAATAATGACTTGCAAATCCATGTTAATGGAATTATGGAGTTTGTCATGCTCTGACGAATTTAGTAAGAGTTATCAGTCAGAAATTCCTACTCTTCTACTTCCTTTTACTGTCGTGAGTGAAACGAAACTTTTGTCATGAATCAGACGGAGAGGGTAGGCCATCAATGGGCGTAAAGAGCTCTAGCATTACTCTTGTTTCTGAATAATTAGTTCATTGAAGACCCAAACATCCAAATTCAATCACCCTGGAGGCCTCCACTAATTAAATCATCAATCCCCTGGCTTACCACCAGGATTCCTCTCCTCCAGATTAACCTTCTAACTTCACAGATTCCCTCACTTGTTATTATTTTATGGTCGATGCAGTTTTCCATTATAAGCAGCGGGAAAAAGAATGAACCAAACCATCATAAACTTCAAGCAACGTCCACCTGCCTTCGGTAGACGGCCAGGGAGCAACGACATCAATTCACAATGGAATATGTATCTTCTATTTTCTTCATGACTATAAAATCAATGATCATTACGTTTTGTACACTCATTTATGAGTTTCAAAAGTCCAAAGCACCAAACTCTTTCTTTTTCAATCCTAAAATTAACTTGAGCAGTGCTCCGAGTGCCTTCTAGAGGTATCGTATGAATAGTGACCACGCATCAAGATTCAAAACTGTAATTCTTCTTGCCACTCTTGACTTTTTAGCTGGATATACTCAATGCCAGCAGCATCTGCATAAAGTTATTGATCTTAGACCCATTGCTACACTTCTTAGAAGGTATCCATTCTAAAATTGTGTTCATTACCTGACCAAACCAATGGCAATCACTTCTCATGGAACCATCAAGGACCTGGTGCAATGTAGAAGCTGCTCCAATTTCTTAATGAAAATTGGGGTTACATGGCAAAGAGCATAATCCTTCTCTAGGCCTCTTACCAGCGAGAATGAGAATCTCTATACGTCTTCCAATTCCCCTGCCAATATCGTCTATTTGAACTCCTCTCATAAGGATAGGCATACTCATCTGGTGGTCTTTCATAAGGACTGCCTTTGCTTTCCCTGGGAGCTTTTCTGATTTCCTCTTCAAGATCATATTCTGACCGCTGGAAACAGAAAAATGGCACATGAAAACAAGGCAGAACAATGACAGAAAATAAGAGGTATATTCTAAAAGAAACTATCCACAAATAAAAAGAGTGCAGAAGAATAAAATACTGTAGCCCTTCAGCAGTGCAAAGGAATTCAACTGGACTTCAACTTCATGTCACTGCAGCAAGATCTCTATCATTAAGTTGCAAGCTTTAACTTGAATCGGAACATTGAACTAGAACCATAGACGCACAAACATGGCTAACATGTACAAGTCCAAGATGGGTCCAATGTAGACAATATTCAAGTGAAAATCATGGCCATCAGCTGCCATTTCCTCTGATTTGAGGATTTTCCAGTACAATTCAACAAATTCTCCAGCATGTAAATAAGACCATCCTAACCAAAACTTCTTTATGGTCATCTAATTTGGGGAATGAAGCAGTAAACAAAATCTTCCTTGTCAGGAGTTCCAGAAGTAGATTCTATTGGAGATTTTGTCAGACACAGAAATATTAGAAAAAACTCTACAGGAAGAAAGTTCAAATCCATTCAATAAGCTTGAATCAAACACCCAGTCGTTGGCTGAGGTTTAGGGTCGTTGAATAATATGATTGGTAGCATAGGCTATCGGCAATTATCAAAGCAGAGGTAACTAATTGTAAGTTGATAACTGCTATGAAGGAATGATAAAATTAGAAAGCAATTACGCATAGAAACATCTCAAGTTTCAATCTGATGGATAGCAAACCTTAGCAGTATCAGATAGTATGGCATATGCCTCTCCAATCATTTTAAACAGCCTGTCGGCATCCTTGTGAACTTCCTCAGCAATTTCCTTCCAGAGTCTCCCCTCATCTCCACTCTCACTCCTCACCAGAAATTGACCAGCCTAATTCAACACAAGACAAGGAAATAGACTGCCATGACAAACAAGCACTAGTAACAGAATCAAATACACAAGAATTGCAATGTCAAACCTTGTCGGGGTGATGCCTGAGCGCTGCTTTGCGGTATGCCTTTTTAACATCAGATATAGAGTCAGATGGTTTAACTCCCCTGTCATTGCAATTAAGGATGGTTTTAGAAAACTAAAATAAAAATATTGCATCAACAAGCTGAATATTTGAACAATTCAAAACAATGATTTCTGCTGGGTCCCATTTGTTCATTAAAGTAGACCAGAAAAAATACTTGTTCCAGTTTTACTACTGATAAAACTTCAGCAAAGATTCCCATTACATCATCCTAAAGTATGAATTGGTTATTATATTTTCATTCTTTATTTATTATTATCATTGGCAATTAATGCATTCATGACCATACTCAGGGCCAAAACTATTAATTATCCCCAGCCCAGGATAAGAATTTCTATACAGGACCATTGTAATCAAATTGAAACTGCCCTTAAGTGTTAGGCATAATGCCAAGGCAGTAATTATATCCTGCAAATAGATTCACCAATG
>NW_018397259.1:930065-935434 GCF_002168275.2 Theobroma umbraticum | reverse complement strand
TGGAAACAAAAATTTTGTCTAGGCCACACTGCGAAGGAAAATTTTATATCAAGACCACAAGCAGTTACATCCACTGTGACTCTGAGTTGAAAGCATAAAACATTATATGGAGAAAACTTGGTTCCTACAGAACTTACAAAATGAGGTATAGATCTAAAGGGATTCCCCTTTTGGCTTCTTCTTGCACGGATGATAACTGACGTTGAGCTTGCCTTAACTCCATTGTGTTGCCAGTAGTTCTATCCTGACCGCCAGACTGGTGAGATTTTTTATCAGATTGCTTTTCAAGAATGTTGATAAGTCTTTGAAGATCACTAGATGATTGTCCATAGTCTCTGATCATCCCATGTAACCTTGCTCTCCTTGAAACTGCCTGCTTCAACGGCAGGACGCAGGCAGTGAGTACAAAATTATGTAGCTATGATGATTATAATAATTTTGACAAAAAAATCAAACACAGAAGTGTAGTGACTCAAATGATGAAATAAACAAACTGCTTTCACGTTTAGCATATCCTTATCTCAACATAAAGCTTTAAAATGAGATAAAGTTAAAATTGTAATGTCCCAAAGGGACCTAGAATAAACATGTTATACCAGTTAATGAGCTCAACAACATACCTCTTAAGCTTTTCCTATATTCCGTTAACATTTCAGTCAACACTTTTATGCTAAAACATTTAAGAAACTTTTATGCTAAAGCAAAGCAAGCTACATAACAGGGTGTAGATTTGGTTTAGGCAAGTTTGTCAATAGCTAGAATTAACCTATAGATGCACGTGAAGGGGAGTGTTAAGTGGTGTTATCCAATCTGTTTAAAGTTGTTGTAGACTTAAATTCAGGTTAAGCCTCTTCACTTATTGCCTTTTAAGTAGGATGTTTCACATGGTTTCAAGAGCCCAAGTTGCTTCTTGTTTTATAGCACTTTATTTGTTGTCCATGTGCTAGGCCAGTTTGTTTCAGTTGTTAGCCTACAGGGGCACTTGCAAGTGGTGCTATCCCATATGTGTTTAGAGTTTGTTGTCGCCTTATATTTAGGTTGCGCTTCTCCACCTATTACCAATTGGTTTTAGGTTGGATGCTTAACAGTTTTATTAGTTTTGGATACATACTTCACCTCCTAAATGTAGCAACATCAAAGATTTGAAAAGACATAGAATATCACCCATACTTCAGATCTACATTTTAAAATGTAGGTTGATCATGGATAATGCAGAATATTCCATGAATATAAAGGTCACTTAACATAAAGGAGCCAATATCCTCCCACACTACTTCCAACATCAGGTTTCACACATTTTTCTGACAAAAAATAGATAATGTGTTAACATCATGAAGGCAAAGCCCTCAAAAAAGAAGCATTAAAAAACATATGAAGAAAAGTTAACTGGAAAGGAGAAGTAATTAGGAAGCAAACCCCACAATTCTAGCAATATTTTGATCTCATTGTTGAGTTATTAATGAAAAAGAACACTAGAACATGTAGACCACATACATCGCTTGCAAACAAATAAGAGAGGAATTATGATGAATAAAACTATCATTGGTAGGGGAAACAAAGGCCAAAATATTCATGGCCAAGAACACCAGATTACTGATGTGCCGGAACAACCTCTTTAGCCACCTTGCATTCCATGTGTCTAATTCGTTTCCAACCTTGAATGGTAATTATCAGGTATCATGCATGAACTTCCAGGCACACCTTTGCATTTCAAATCAATAAGTGCTTAATTTAACATCGAATAATCAGAGTGAACAAGAATTTTCAAATCCCACTGAATCAAGGGAAAGCAACTATACTAACTACAAAGACAGTAGGGTCAGAGACTTCGAAAATCCAAGTCTGACAAGTTCATTTATGTCAACAATTTGATCGCATATACTGGAACAAAGAAAATGAGCTGGATTAAGCAATGGAAAAGGATTGTTCCTCACAAGAATACCAACTTATAACCCATTAAACACAATCCATTCAAGTTTTTAGTATCAACAGCAAACTGTTAATCTTGCTTTTTTTCCTTTTTTTTTGAAAAGCAGACTGTTAGTCTTGTTAAGAAATTTCCTTAGAATTTTCTGCACCATCACCCCCTACTCATCAATCTTTCAATTTCAAAGTAAACTAATCCAGTATAAGAAAGACCCAAATCTCAGAAGCCAAGCAAAATCATTAAAGAAATCTTCCTAACAAGATCCAGACAGCTACTGCACTATAAAAGCACTCTTTGATCATATAAATGCAAGCAAAAAGGAAGAGAAAGAAAGGGAGAGAGAGAGAAAGAAAAAGGCCGGAGAAAGGCCAACCTTTGTATAATTTTCATCAAGGGCCATTGCCAGACTGCAATCTGCAATTGCATCAGCAATTTGACCCAAAGCTTGGTGCGCAGCAGCACGATTGCAAAAGCATATAGCTGCAAAAGGCCGTGACTCAACATTGCTTGACAAAGCAATAGTGTAATGCTCTCCTGCTTCTGTATACCTACCAGAACGAACTGCTTCATTCCCTGCATTCTGAAATTACAAAAAAGGAAAAAGAGATAAATGAAAACAAAAGAATTTGTGTACATTATTAGGCACATTTGGAGTTGCACACAATGGATCGGTCAGCAGGAAAAGGGGAAAAAGTTCACAACAAAATGTGGGTGGATTAAAGAAAAGATAAGAACATTAGATTTATTCCAATTGTTACTTGTTCAATTTCATTTTTACAAAATCCCCTTCTCACTACTTGATGAGTTCCTCATCAACCATAAAATCCAATTTATGAGTTGTTTTTCCCATTCCCTCCATGAATACCAAGTGAACATTTTGTATGCCATCTTTCCACCATCATCAGATGTTTCCTAATACTACTCATGACACTATTAACGCTGTACTTTTATCCTCATCAATCACCTTTGACATCCAGAGGACACTACTGAAAAGAACACAGTGATTTTGACAGATGATATGTGACCCACAATCTTTTGTTTGTTAGTCCACAAGTGTAATAGCACTTCTACTCTATTTCCTTAGTTGTATCAATCATCAAAAAACTTAAGCATACAAATAACATCAATACAGAAAATATGATATGTTTTTTTCTTGTTTTTGCTACACAACTTTTTAGAGAGGATTTATCCCTGGCAGGTAGGACATGGGTATCATACCCGCAGGCTTGGGCATGATGTGGAACCATACCAATGAGGCCAAGCTTTAGGGTCAGAAAAATGACATGGAATAGCATTATCTTCACGTCAAAGAACCACCAGAACTTAAACTATCCCAGTATTCAAGAGAAAATGAATAAATGAACAGCATATTGCTTATATCACATACCTTAAGGCGTAAAAGTTCTCGAATGGTAACAGCCAATGTAACAGACATTTCCAAAATTTTGCTTCCATGCCTACAAAATTACAACCAGAATCAGGAATCCTAAAGTATGGTATGCAAAGGAAGGACACGATGGAACAGAGCACTAGAAATCTGTAAACTAATCATGAACAAGATAATGTATTACTTGTCCTTCACAGATCCCACTTGCTCAAGCTGCTGAAGTAAATCAAGTGCCTTCTCAAGCTTTCCCATATAGAAGTATGATTTGGACATCAAGTGCCACCTCCACAGCATTGGAATAGAATAACATCTCGAACCATCTATGCTTGCTAACTGGTTACCAGTCTCCGCTTTAGAAAAATTCTTTTCAGCAACATAAAGAGATTGCTCACACAACTGAGTTGCCTCTTCATATTTCTTCAGCTGCAAGAGGCCACAAATAAATGCAATTCAGACTTAGTTTGTTTCTGATGACATATGAATGAAATGCTTAAGGAAAAAAACAATGACACAAAAACCTTAAAGGAGGAAAATGGAAAAACTAAAGGGAATTCCAAGTTAAAAGAGCACAGACCATACAAAGAGCCTCTGCTTTCATTTCAAGCAATTTTTCAGAATATAAACTAATAGACAAGGCCTCAGCAATTGTATCTAATGCACTAGATGCTGCATTGGATGACTTCTGCTCCAAAAGTATTGCAGAACGATCTGTAAGCTCATCCACTCTCTGCAGGTAAAAAAGGCAGAGAGTCAGTCACCACCAACATATTAGCAAATGAACTCCTGCTTTCTTATGTTATGGGGTCTCAAAGACTTAATTATGCTGCCAAACCCTGGCAAGCAAGCTGAAAAAGCCCTTTCCCATTTTTTATTTTATAATAATAAGGTAAGCTTCATAGCTCCAACCTATACAAGGCCGTCACTTACTTAATGATAATGACATATAGACCCAAAATGTGCATACCTGAGCCTTTTGGAGGCCATCTGCAGCATCTATTGTAATTCGGCGATCCAAGCACACACCAGCTCCTGAACCTAAGCACTTACTGAAATACCGTATGGCAATATCAGTTTCCCCCAGCAAAAGGTGACAACTGCAAAGTGCACACCATGTATATTAGAATAGTAGTATTCCTGATAGGAAATTAGTGAATTTGGCAGCATATCTAACATTTCTATACATAGACTAGGCATTCTTAGATGCAAAGGGCAGTCAACTCCTCTCCTTTGAATGACATTCTTGAGGATTAGAGCAGCTTTAGCAACAACGAACTTTATAACTTCTAACCAAATTCTTCTTCAATTTTATTTTATTTTATAGCTCCAGCAAGACCTGTACGATTTCCAAGTCCAACTAGATGCTTCCAAACTTCAAGATAGTAATGTCGTAAATAACAAAATAATCAAACAAAACTAAACCATTAGACATGCAGAGCAATTAAGTAGAATAGCCACTTAATTAGACAAACCAGTTCCAGGAACATAAAATTGCTGAACAAACTAAATAAATCACAGAGCGAACACAAATTTTAGGGCCTTACTTGGCAGCTCTGACATAAGCTTTGAGAAAATTGGGATCAAGAGCCGTAGCCATCAGACAGTCTGCCAAGGCTTCTCTCAGCCTACCAAGTGATATCCGTGTGGCTGCACGGTTGCTATAGCAAAGGACAAGAGGCTTGATGGAGCACTGTGAAGTCTCATTTGAGGGGACAGAGTTAATCCCCTCTGTGTAAAATTCCTCAGCTTTAGACAGATTATCACTTCTATAAGCTTGATTTCCCCTGATACAAGTTCAAACTTTCCCATATAAATAGCAATCCCGTCTTCTCAAAGCAACAGTAATTAACATGAAATCACATAAGCAACAAGTAATCCGAAGAATCTATCCTAAACATTATTAAATGCTAGCGAGTCATCAAAATACCTGAGTCGCCACATCTCACAGGCTTCATGGACTGCAGCAGTAGAGGAGTTAGACCTTGGTTTGAACCGTTCATTCTCCTCTTCACTATGGTATGTAGACTTATCTTTTTGTTGACACTGTGCTGGCTCAGA
>NW_018397259.1:846378-929965 GCF_002168275.2 Theobroma umbraticum | reverse complement strand
CCGAAGCCGCAATCGAACTCCCCCGCATTGCCGAAACTCGAAGAAAACGAAGAAGAAGAAGAAGAAGAAGAATTCATTCGGGAGTGGTCGGTTTGAGGAAATGCAGTGAAGTCGGGGCTAGAGTTAGGGTTGGGGGAAGTGGAGGAGGGTTTAGCCTTGGAAGAGAAGGTATCCGGTGATCGGATTTCGACGGCGGCGGGCGACATTTTTGGTTTCTCAGATTTTACTTTGATAAGAAAACTTTAAGAAACAATCCTGTGGCAGGCAGGGTTTGACGTAGTTACGAAGTAAGGGTGTGCACTTGGATTGCCGGCTTATGGACGTGCTGGAATTTGGTGTAATTTTCAAACTTTCGAAAGTCTTCCATCAACTACTGTTTAATTAAATTTGTACAATTCCCAAAACTGTAATTTGCTTCGCTCAAAAGTCCATAATTGTAAGTTAAAAGTTTAGATACATTAGTTTGTTGCCCTTGCGGTGCATTAATGGCGATAAATTTTTTTTTAATTGAATGGAGAATACTTTATAAAATAAATATAGAAAATATTATTTTATAAAATATATAACTGTAGTTATTATAATTTGGTATTTGTGATGATGCTTCCATACAAAAACGCATCTATAATCAGCTCATGATAAAATAAAATTTTTAATAAAATCTCTCATGACAAAATATGTAGTAACTCATTCTTTTTTAAAATTCTATCTTTTAATTCAATTTCTGCATCATTTTACATTAATTACATTTAATATTTAAAAAATAAAATATACAATAACTCAATCTCTCTCAAAACCTTATTTAATATACACCTAAATAATGAAATTAAAAAATTATCTTTTTTAAAAAATTTAAAATATCATTTGCAAGAGAAAAAAAATCTAATCCAAACCTAATTCCAGACATCAAACTCATACTCAAAAACCAAACCAAAATCCAATCTTATTAAACCTCAAGCCCATTATACCTTAAGCTCACATCCCAACAACTACGTGTTAAACCATGAATCCTATTAACTGTTAAGCCGAAAACCTTTAGACTTCCTTTAAATATAATAAACTCTTTTTAGTTATTCTTAATTTTCAATTTTCAATATGTTGTGAAAGCTTACTTGCCACATACATGTAAGTGTTTTTTTTTCTTTATAGTTAAGTTAATTTAGTGATCTAAAATGCAAGTAAGTGTTTTGTTTTTTCATAGTTAAGTTGATTTAACTATTTAAAAGTTGTTTAATCATTGCTTGTTTGTGGATGATGAAGGAAAAGAGTGTAATTGTATAAACTATATTACTTCTTTTTACTACTCAATTTTCCCTTAACTTTTTTATTTTTGTTTATGTTTATAAATTTTAGATGATAAGATTGATTTAAAATAAGTATTCCAATAATGTCAAATTTTGTGTGTATTTAAGTGAAAATATATTTTTTAGCTGTTAAATGAAGTAAAAAACTTTAAAAGCACTCACTTTGTAAATTTTATGAGATCTATTATAAAAAAAAATACTAATATGTAAGTAAGTACGCTCATGTTTTAGATTTAGTTTGATTTTTATAAATTTTTTTATATTATTAATAAATTTATGAAATGAGATTGGGATAGCAATTGACTCTTGAATTTGCACTTAGATTTAAATTGGATGTTGGAAAAGGGAAAAGAAATATGGATAGAGAAAAAGACAAAAGAGGTAAGCTGGGTTGAAGCGAGATTTGTAATTGAGGTGGTAGGGAGCGTTAAGACGACGCATAGTGGTACAGTGGCAATGGTCGATGGCGACGATGTCCCTACTCTTTCCTTACTTACCATTATGATTACATCATAGTAATTTTAATATTGGCCAGACAGACTTACTTAGATGAAGGCAAGTGTCAAGCAAGGAAGCCGACTCGGATTTTGTTTAAATATAGTTACTAGTCTGTTACCTATACGATGCGTTTAGACTGATAATTTTTTTTAATTGAGTTGAGAATTTTTTTGTGAAATAAATATATAATAGTAATCATATTATTATATTTAATTGTTCATATACATTGACATGGAGAACAAAAATATAATCTAAATCTAGTTAGACTTTAAAGCATACTCCAAAAAATTAAACCATAAACTAATCTCATTAGATCTCAAGTTTACATCTCAATAATTACGTATTAAATTAAAAACAGTTTGAGACTTTTTTTAAATATAACAAACCCTTTCTTATTATTAGTAATTTTCAACTTTCAATCTACTATAAAAGCCTTACATGAGATTATTTGTTACCTTAAATAGGGTGTTTAAAAGGAAATATATTTTTTAGTTGTTGAATGAAATAAAAAAAAGTTTAAAACACTCATTCATGTACCTTTACATGGCTGTTATAAAAAAAAATTAAGATTTAAGTAAGCAAGTTCATGTTTTAGATTTAGTTGATATTCATTTATTTGGTTATCAAGAATTCCTTTTTATATTATTAATAAATTTATAAAATGAGATTGACAAAGCAATTGACTTGGTCAAATAGTTAAACCCTAGTTGAACATCTCAAAAAATAATTAGCTCTTAAATTTGGGCTTTATAATTAATTTCCCCTAATATCCTTTGGAGCTTCTTTTAACTATAATTATAGATATTTTTTATAAGAAACACTACTGTTCAAAGTAAGACATTTGGAGTTGAGTTTTTTCTAACTATATATGTATGGTAGGAACACATTGAAAGCAATGCACGCTTCAAAAGGTGTATTTTTGAAAAAAAAATATACTCTCTTTTTTTCACTCAATTTTTTTTTCATAAAGTTTTTTTAATATGATTTTAACAAATTATATTCTTTCAAGGGAAGTATTATGAATATTTTTATAAATATCCATATATATTATATATATTTAGATTTGAATGTAGATTAAATTAGATTAAAATTGAATTTAATCTATTCATTTAATCACTTAATATTATTTTTATTTTATAAATTCTATTTAGATAAAATATTATTAATTTATAAATACGTCTCTCGTTTTATTTATAAATACATATTTAAACAAGATATTCTTATTCTTTTTAAACATTTTCTTTCTTTAAATACTTTCTCTTATAATAAGAATTTGATTGAATATAATTTAAAAATAAAAATTTATTAAAATTATTTTTAAATAATTTGGAAACGAAGATTGGGCTTTGGAAGTTGGGTGGCACTTAGCAGTAGCAGTAGAGCGCCCAAGTAATCTCAACCAGCGTTGTCCAAACGCCAGTCGTGGCAAACAGGTGGTTCCCATTATCTGTCTACACGTCCCCATAGTTTTTAAGTTGGTAGAAAGCAAACTATAAGCCAAAACCGAAGGCGGCAAGGCAAGCTACCCGGCATTCTCTCAAAGTTCTACCCTACTCTGAGTCAGGTTGCCACCTTTTCTGATTCTCATGTTTCCTTCTGGAAATTGTTATTGCTTTAATGTTTTGCTTTGACATTCAAGAATCTGTTGTTTTTATAGTTTTGAACTGTGTTTTGGGAATTTCACAGGAACTGAAGGGTTGAAGAAAATGAAATTTTCCTTTTTTTTTGTTGCCTATGCAAATGGGTATAAGCCTGGGGAGGCCAAGATTAGAAATTAGGTAACAGTTGCCTATAAACTTGTAATAGAAATTGAACATTAGTGGAAATGAACAAGGAAAGTAATTCAGCCAAAGCCTCTCTTACTGTATGAGAATGTCAGAACATTATAGTGATGTAGTTTCCCTTTATAATAATTATAAAACCATCTGCCTATTATTATTATTATTAGAATTATTATTATTAGTCCATTTTGTAACATCTATTCACTTTTTGAATTAGTCCATTTTGTAACTTTTTCCTTCTTTTAAGCAGAGGCTATTCTCCTCACTGCCCATCTTATACATTCTTTTCCCTTGTATATGTGTTTCTGAGTACTTTTCTAGTGAATTCTCTAACTCTTAATTTTTATAATTTGGTTCACTTGCCTTGTTCTTTCTTCAAAAAGTACTTATTCATTCTTCATTGCTGACCTTATTGTCATTTGTTACTATAAAATTCGATCCATTATGGTATACTTTTCATCAGTTACAGTTAACTGTTTCTGCTTCTAATTTTTATCAGCTCTTGGTAGCCAAATGATCATCCATGTTGTGAAATGGCACATTTCCTTTGCATTTACTGTCCTTGACATGCTCTAAAAGCAGTTGCTTTTGATGTGTCTCCTACTGTTCTTGACGTGTTTGTTACTTCTCCTCTTGGTTAATGATCTTCAAAGAGATCTTTATCCTACTTTGTGAAATCCATTCAGGCAAACCTTCTCATTGAGGCAATACCTAGCAGATGGTTTAGCTGTGTTGCTAGAGAAAGAGAGACAGAGAGATAAAAGGGTGGGAGAGAAGATAAATTGTACCTGATTCTTATCTGTTATTTCCAGTGCATTGTGGAATTTTAATATCAATTGCTTAAAATATTCTTTCCATGCCACGCAATTATATCAAATTATATTCATGTCATTCAAGCAATATATCTATATATTACATCATCGTTGTTCTATTAAATTTGCCCTGTGGTGCAGGAAAGAGAAGTTTAAAACACTGTACTCTCTCATATTTGCACAAATTGCAAACCAGGATGGAGCATAAATCAATTGAAGTATCACATGGTACTTTCACAATATTTACCTGAAATTCAGTTTTTCTCCTTGCCTAACTATGTTTTGCAATCCTGCACATCTATGGGAAATTTTCTACTTTGTGATTTAAAGGTTTTTCATTTCATTTAAGATTCTGTTTTAAACTAATTGCATACAAGTTTTCATAGTGCTTACTCTCATTCTTGATAAGGTTTATTGTACTTGAAGTAAAAAGTTTACTGTGGATGAGGAATTAGATCCATGACCATAGGGGGATAAACTTAACGACTTTAGGATGCTTACTCTAGCTTGCTGTCCAGCCACAATCCTTTTAAGTATTCTACTGTGTATTCTTTATGCTGCATCTTTTCTCTGGGATAGGAGTTTTGATGAAGTGGCTCAGTCTTTTTGAGGTGTCGTTGGGAGATACAAATATTCTTCTGCATGTGCTGCCATACTATAAAGGATTTGATGCAAGTGAAAGGCATTTCTAGAAACAAATTTTTATATCAACACATATGAAGAACTTTTCCTTGGGATTGAAGTTCTGATGACGTGGTTCAGTCTTTTGAGGTGTCGAAGATATAAATATTTCTCTCCATGCGCTGCCATACTGAAGGATTGGATTCAAGTAAAGGCACTTCTGTAGATCTTTATATTAACGTATACAGACAACTTCCACAACCCTGCTTGTGTTCCCCCACAGTTGTGTGCTGTCAAGAAAAAGATACATCAACATGCCAATGTATGTGTAAGTGGGATCACCGAAAATTTGGGTTGAGCTATTTCTATGATATAGAGTTATTGATGTATGATTATGTTTCCTATACTTCTAGCTAAGGCGTATTACCTCCCAATGATGGCCATCACCTTTAGTGAAAGTAATGTCATTATTGGTTTGTAGTGTCTCTGTTACCTTATCGTGGTAGTTGCTGATGGACATTATTATCTACTGAAGTTGCGTTTGCTAAATGAATAAGGACTTAAACTTTCATTTAAACGTAAGTCAATTGAAGAGAAATGTTCAACTCAAAACCAAGCTAATCAGCCTTGGAATTATATGGTTGAGTACATGCATCTACATATAAAAGCTCTGTTATTTTCGGTTTCCACCATTATTTAGTAACATAAATCAGGTTGTAAAACATTTTTGAAATTACTATTATAGAAGCATAGCATGCTATGGGTGGATGTATATTACAATTGAGTGGAAAGCATGACTTGATTGCTCTGTACTACATTTTTTTGTGGTCATGAGAATTTGTATCGACGCGTAGAAGCCCTCTTATTGTCAAGTTCTGCCATTATTACTAGCATAGACCAGCTTAGAACATTTTTGAAGTTATAGCCAAAGAGGCATAACATGCTAGCATGGATGTATACTGTGATTGAGTTGAAAAGGGCATGACTTGACTGTTCTGTCCCGTGTTTTGTTTGTAGTCAGAAGAGAGTACTTTATGGTTAATGCAATGAAATAATGTCTGGGATGATAAGACTCTCTTTCCATTTGTGTGGGGCCGCTTTTGGTTGGTTGCATAAGAGTTCGAAATTAGCATTACTATAATTTACAAAGAAATTTGAAGCAAGCCACACCATATAATTACAAGGACAGATGAAACGGCTTAGCTTTCCATAGAAAGTGTATGGGCATTCCACAGAAACGACAGGAAATATTGATACTGTTATGCATGCAGTATTGTTACAGGATTGTGATTCGTCTGGAATTCTACATGTTATTTTTAAATCATGAGCAGCTATGATATATTGCGGTGCAGCTATCATGGATGTTTTATTTGGGCTCTTTGAGGAGTTTGATGACATTGTATTTCCACTTCCAGGGTGAAGTTTTTAACAAAACTATTTGAATTATGAATTTATGATTCATAGAATTACTCTTTTCTTGTCCATTTCTTTTTCAATTTGAATGCATTATATGGTTATGCTTGCAATCCTTCCTTTAAGACATGGCTTTTTGAGTCTTGAATTTTACAGAAAAAGATAAAGACAGAACAAGGAATGAAGCAACTGAATCCACTTCTGAAGTTTCTGTGGAAGATGCTTCTAAAGCATTGCCAAGTTCTCCAAATGATGTGCAGGTTCACACAGTTGGTTGGAAAGGTGGGGGAATAGATGAGGAAACTTTGCAAAATGTGGAAACCTCTGGAGAAGTAAACATGGAGGTTTCTGTAACAGCTGAGGATGTTATTCAAGCTGGAGGCTTTGGAGCTAGGGATGACATAAGTAGTTTTCTTCCTGTTGCAAGTGACTGGACTGACTTTGAAGCTTCAATTCGTGATGCCAGGGACTATGAAGAACCTCAGGGAGAAGTACACAGGCCAGGTCTTGGCTGGAGAGAAACATCAGAAAGGGAATAGCTCTGTTTTTTTCACTACATAAGTGAGTTGTTGATTTAAAGTTTCTGGTATTTCTTTCTTGTGGCACCTTTTCATTTTCATAAGATAGACTATTGTGTTGTTTGGATTTGTCTATCTAGTGATATGTTGTCTATGGTAGCGTTATTTGGTATCTTGAAGAAAAGAGGATGCCAGACATGACTATATCAGTATAATATTTATGCTTCTGTATAACATGCTTAAAATGCCCTTTGTCAGGCTATATTATAAGTTCTTTGTACAAGGCACTTTTGTGACTGCGGAATATTTCCATTTATCAACAAAATTTTCTAATAACCAACCGCTTTCCTATCTTGCTTAGGAGTGTTATTGATGCTGAATAACAAGTGGAAATATTAATTGGCTGTGATTTATAGGTTTAGGCAAGAACGTTCTGTATGACTTTAGTGCCCTCTGTTTAATATATGGCCTTGGTGAGAGGCTGTGTCATGAGATTGGTATTGCCTTTTGGAAGATTCTCTGTCCAGGAGCAAGGATTGCCAGAGGGTCATAGGCAGATTTTCTCTGCACAAACGTTTCCCACTGAGGACCGAAATGAGCTTGCCACTCATCTTGGGTGCTGTAATGGGGCAAATATTGCTTTGCCCCAAGCTGTGTCTTGGCACAGAAATCAAGGATACGTTGGTTTTGGGTCATAATGTGTTCTAAGCCATCAGTTCCTGTTGATGATGGGAGTGCTGATGATAGGAATGCCACCAGGTAGATTATATCTTCCTCTGGGGTAACCATAGATGTTCTATTGTTCCACCTGCAATGTAGAATGATAAACCAGGTTGAGAATATGGCATTTAAGAATTTCAAATGACAATTAGGTAGACTTTTTTTATCAAGTACTTCGCCTTGTTGACTGGGTAAATGAGGATAGGACCGTTACTGTTGTCTTTAACAATATTCCCAAAGACCTCTTGAGCAAAGTCGAAAATTCTGCTTTTGGGTATAAGAAGATTCAACCATGGATGAGGAACTTCCCATAATCCTTTGGATCTGAGTTTTATCTCAGACAAGTGCACTCTATCGAGGAATTCGACATAAGAAACTTCGGATAGAAAGAGAGTGGATGGCATATAGTTTAACTCTGACAATAAATTCTCAATATTCTGCAAAATGCAGGATAGTTAGTTCCATTGTATCAATTAAGCGTAGGGGGGGATTCTTGAGCATGCTTGTAAGTTTTTCTGGTCAACATTTACCTTCAAAATATCTGTCTCCTCAGGGTTGAAGTATTTAGCCATTTCTAGACAGTAGAGTATTTTTCCATCTGAACTGAATTGGCTTGCTTGAATTGGGTCTTTGGGATTGAAGGAAGATCTCCAGTTGTTGAGGAGACCAGTTCTGTTGATTATCACAAACCCTTCGATGTAGTCAAATGAATTCTCGGATGATATTAAATGCTCTTGGTCATTGGAGAATGCAGAGAATTCAGAGTAAAGCACCCTGATCCATTTCACCTGTTAATAATGAGCAAAGCATGTTGGAAGGGTAATTTATGGTGATAGAAGCCAAGTGTCTTTCAGTAGCACAGCTAAGAGAAAGTTATTTGTTGTTTTGCTTACCATCTTTCGTGCTGGTGCAAGAGATATTCTAGCCCGGGTGATGATGCCAAATTGCCCTAGTCCCCCAAGAACACCATAAAAGAGGTCAGCATTCTGCTTGTCTGAACAGGTGAGCACTTCTCCCCTCCCTGCATCCAAAGTCCAAGTTAGGTTCATGTATTGTTTTTCTATCTGAAACTGAATTTTGGTTCAACTGTTTATTTTAAGTCTGCTAGAAGCAGCTCTGAAGGGGTATAGATGTCATTTTGCCTAAAAATAAAACGGAGTAACTACATTACCATGCTTTTTTTTTTTTTTTTGACGAAATGACTGAAGCTGTTACTGGAGGCAACCTGTATAAAATTGTCTCAAGGATTTTATAAATAGTTTTGCTTGAACGTACCTGTTACGACCTCTAGTTGGTAAACGTTATTTATCTGGGGTCCGTGCCGAAATGCCTGACCACTAATTCCGGCATTTGATAAAGTACCTCCGACAGTTAGGTGAAGGTAGTCTGTCCAAGACTTAGGTGAAAGTCCATAATTAAGAGTCTCATGTAGGATGTTAATCCACAACTCACCACCTGAAACATCCACATAAGGCACCTCACCTGTTTGAACATGCATGCTTGGTCGTTCAAGTGATTCCATGTTGATAACCACACCTTGATAGGCTTGGGCCGACCTTGGAGGGAGTGACCATGCCCTCTAGCCGCAACTGCTAACCTCGTCCCAGAAGTCATATGGAAGATGTGCTTTATTGTGGAAGAAATATCAGAAACCGATTTTGGATGTAGAACTGCTATCGGGAGGTAGTGGTATATGTTACCGAAGTCTTTCGCTGCATGTTCAATGTTCTCAAATCTGAAGTAGCCATCTAGAGCAAGTGATTTCAAAGACAAAGGAATACTGGCGGAACCTGAATGCGGTGGAATGCTTAGGGTGTCCAAAGTGTGGTTAGAACAAAGGTTGGTTCTACCAGGGATACAGCTCAAAACCAGAATCATGAAAAACCGAAGGAATATAACGTTGTTTTGTTTGAGACAGCCACAAGCTGGTGACCCCATCTTCAGGATATGTTTATGTGTATCTATTTTTGTATGCGTGCGTGTGTGTGTGTGAGAGAGAGAGAGAGAGAGAGAGCTTGTTGATATTCTGCCGGTACAAGCTAAAGGAGAGGTGTAGGAGAGCCCATGGAAATGAAAGGCAGAGGAGAATTTAAAGGGGAAGGTTTATGGTCAAACAGTCGTATTCTTCTGTGGTGACTCCAAACAATCTACTGCCTCGTGTTGATTGTGCGTCTGCTTAGTTTGGGCTTTCCTTCTGCTTTCCTTTTCGGTTTCTAAAAAGTTGAGATAAAAAAAGCAGGAAAAGGAAATGGAGATATCACATATCTTTGGTACTTTCTCACAGAGTTACAACTTACAACCACATAGTCTGGCTTTTTCTCTTGCAAACTCTTTTGAAGATGCTATTACCACTTAAAGCAATGATAACTGTCACGGTGTGGACTTGTGCTTCATGCTTTGTAATTATACGCTTGTCTTGTCTCTCTTGAGTTACGTATTTTTGTATGCTTGTACTGTTGCTGTCTGCCTATTCTACAAAAATAGGATTTCCGGATCGACGGGCTGGCCCCTACTAGGATTCATTCTGTTAGAGGGGAGGTGGTCGTTGGGCCGTTGTGGGTCCCTAAGCACATGAATTTCATGAGGGTGTGCTTGTGGGGAACCTGGTACAGCTTCTTGACTCTGGTACGACAGAGGCTGGCTACATGAATTTGTCAATGAATAATAGTCTGATGGAAACATATGCACATATCATTACATTCCAATTTGAGATTGAATTCAAGGCCCTAATGGAAAATCCAACTGTGTTAGGCAAAAGTGCTGCAGCTTGTGTCCTGAAAAAGTAGCTCGACATGGAAACTCTTATCAGTTCAAGTTTTCTGTTTCACTCCAAAGCAGGGAGCTCCAAGTGGCCGACTGGAGTGTTAGATTTGTGCATACTGTGCCATCTGCTGGAGAAGTGTAGGGGCCGGGCCGGGGGGGTACCTGGTCCATCAGAATTCAGAAAGGTAAGAGGAAGAGTGGAAAGTTGACATATGAATGGCAGTTTGAATGGGGGAAACACTAAAAAAAGTCTAAACCTATCAAATAGATTGGCCTTGGCGAGTCCCAGCAATGGGGCATCCCTAAAATGATTCTCCCTTTTCAGATAGATAGATGGATAGATATATATTATATATTCTAAATGCATCGCCATTTGTGCCAAAAACAAACTACTATTTTGGAAATTATTACCCCATTTACTCCTCTTTTTTCTTTTTCCATCCATTGTTGATTGTACTTGATAAGCACCCATTTGCATCCAGCAGCTCTTTTGGAAAACCATTCGGATGTCACAATTTTCTTTTCATTATTATAATATTTTGTATTTAGTCATTTCAAACGTTGGTCTGTTCTTTTGGCTTGTATATGTGTCTTTGATAATTGCCTTGTCCTAATTATTGAGGTCAGTGATGAATAATTTACTCTGAAAAACTCTCACCCCATAGGACTCCAGCTTTCAGAGCGGGGGGGCTAGGAAAGGACGCAGCGTATTTTGCACCATTCATTGTTGTGCTGCGGCAAAAAGCATTCGCTTCAGCAGCCTGTCTTAAGGTCAATTTCCATTGTTTCTACCAAACACAATTCATCCTTAATTCCACATTTATAACAAACTCATATCATATTCATATGTTTCGGATTACTTTTTGATGCATGATTCTCTCTCTCTCTCTCTCTCTTGTTTTAATTAATGATTTTGATAACTTTTATCATACTCATCATATGTTGATATTTTAACCTATCGATTTCTTTTAATTGATAACATAAACATATATTGCTCATATTTTAACGTTTTAATTATTTTATTCGAATTCTTCATATAGGTGCTATTGAGTCAAATGTTTTTATCCCAGTATTTTAACTTGGGGATTTCAATCAAAGAGTGATTGCATGTTTAGGGAACAATGTGTATTTATGGAATACAGTAGATGTAATCAACAAGTCATTCTCCACAAAAAAGGCGCAACTGTAGTTGATCTTTTGGAAATGAAGGGTGATATCATCAACCAGCTCTTGGCTGAAAATGGGGTACTTGCCTTGATGACAAACACAATATGTTGGCAGGATAGTGTTCCACTCATTCGCTGTTTCTTCCCTTGAAAAAACATCCTGATACATACAAAGCTCCTTCGAAAACATTTTCATGTTCAGTCGTCACTTCCCAAAAGTGCATTGATGTGCTCTTAATTATATACCATATCAAAATATTCTTGCAATTATTTACGCTCAGCATGCATCATGATAGGTTCCATCACTGAAGGCACTAGAAATTGGGAATTGCAGTCAAGAAACTCTATCTTGAGACACAACTCAACTTGGCACTGGAATTGAACAATTTTTGGAGGAAAAGGGGATAAGTGAAAATTCAAAGATTGTTACATATTTACATGTTTTGTTCTTTCACATAACATATAAAAAATAATTCATCTGGAAAAGTCCCAAGATAAAAGAAAAAAAAAAGATTTGAATCTTAAAGTTTTAATATCTAGAATAAGATGTAACTTTGAATTGCATAGGGTCACTCACAAAATGAGAGGTAAACTTCCATATCTATTTTTTTTTTTAGAAAAAAAAAACTTGTACATTTATTTAATAAATTCTTTTCTTGCTTTTAAAGTTTAACTTGATACCGTCAAATTTGAAGTTTCAAAACCTAACGATTAATATATTCTGTTGAATGATGAATATAGAATGATACCTAAAAAAATTGAAAGGGATATAAATAATTAGTATGATCAAAAACGAAAATCAGTACCATATAAAGTAGGAAAAATAACTTACGTATACACAAAGTATTACTTGTGATGAAGGTATATGTCTAGAGCCCTCCGGCCAAATCGATAAGACTAATGCCTAAGGCTTTCTTGAGTTCTCTACACGAAGAAGATGGGAACTCTCAAGTTTTCCCCTTTCTTCAAACAAAGAAAGTTCTTTAAGAGTTAATATTAATTGTTTCATTTTAAGAATTTGATTTAATAATAAATACATGTAATATATAAGACTCAGAACCTATTTTTGCCTTAAATTTTTCCATATGTAGTACTTTTTAAATCAGTTTTCTGCAGGATTCCTACCCTATTGGTAGACTTTGGTAAAGCTTTTAGCAATTTGAAATGAAATCACTTATGTCTTTCAAAAAAAAAAAAAAGGGTTTTTTTTCCATATGTGAAAAATGAAAACCGTAATTTTTTATAAACTTGTAATTTTTCATAGTTCGATTATTATTAATTGTAAATAGAGAATTTTTATAATTTTTAATTCAATTAAATAAAGTTCTATTTTATTGGTGACCCAAATTTTTATATTTAAAGAAAACAAAAGGAAAGAAAGAAAGAAAGAGAGAAACCGTGTCAAAATTTGGCACTTATCCTGTCCCCTAGTTTTCACTTTCAAATCTGCTATCATGAATTTGTTTCTTTGATGTTTACTGAGAAGTTGAAAATGGGGGGAGGGGGATGCTTCTTCTTTCTTTCCTATTCTCATTTCTGCCAATATGGTGGTCTGAAACCTAGAATTGTTATGGAGTCCTAGATCCCAGCACTAAGAGAAGCCGAAATGATTCCACCTTTATTTTATTGAACAATGGTACAATGCTCTTTCAGCTTACAAGACACAACAATTATTACCACTCTCTACTTTGCCTTTATTTGTTTGAACGTTTTGATGAGTGCTCACTTTGATTCACCAGCATTATACACACACACACATATATATATATACTTTATATCCATATAACACTAAAACAAATCATTGGTAAGTCTCAAATTTAAATTGCTTGTTTTTTTTTTTTCGAATAAGTCTATTTTATTAATTAAAAGTAACTTATAAAGTTTCATATTCAAGATATTGAGTTGAAAAGACAAACATAACTAGTTAGAAATAACATTTAAATAATAATAAAAAAAAGATAAATGCTACATAACACACACCACAGAATAATATGAGTTGAAAGACCTTCCAAAGAAGAACCTTTAAAACTCCCAAGATAATTTTGCCATCAAGCACAGAGATATTGGGTCTGACCAGTCCCTATATTTGCAATAAAGTTGTTGAGGTATTTGGCCTCAACATATGACCAACTTTTGAATCATTATAATTTTAAATTCGATCGCCAACGCGCACTGAACACGTTGAGATAATCGATTCTCATTTTTGCAAGTGTATCAATATAACTAACCTTTGAATCATTACAGCATAAATCCAACCACCAATACGCATTGAACGTTTTGAAAAGATGAACTCTTATTTTTGCAAATACATCTGCAAAGTGATTAGCCTTTATGTAAATTTACTTAATTATATCTAACATTGCCAACTATCTTCTACAATTTGTCAATATCAATTAAAAAAACCTTTCACAAAACCCATGACCTAGTAACCGAGTTAAGAATTCACAAAAGTACAACACAAGAATCTAGCTCAATAACCCAAGATTTCATACCTTGACATGAAAAATCAACATAAAAATGTAAAGCATTTTGAATTGTTAAATTATTTCCGCACAATTAGACTTTTATTCATCCAAAGGACAAAGAAACCATACCCAACACATTACAAAAACAATCTCTAAGCAGTCCCAACAACCCGTGGAATCGGGTTTCCCTCTAATGGACCCATCAGCACAATTTTAAAATTACTTACATTGAGATGGACGGTTTTATTTATTAAGTTTATTTTCTGTAATTAACTCTTAAGTCGTTGTGCTAAAAGTCTTGATAATAAATAGTACAAAACCTTGCTTTTGTCCTTTTTGAAGATTTTCTTTTTACTATTTTTTAGTAACTGCCAATTACATAAATTCCTTTTAAAATTAGAAAAAAGTAAATACAAGAAAGACAGTGGATATATCAACTATTAAAAGAAGTATCCATAAAAGTAGATTTCTCGTGAGCTTTATTTCACTTCATTTATGAGTGAGGCAGAATTTGTGGAATCCAGAAGTCTCTGTTGTGATCGACAATTGCTTAGAGATGTGGTATCCTTTTATAGATTAAAGGTTTCAGAGGCAACCATGCATCTTGATTCCATAGCAGAACAGAACACCAAGTAGAGGCCTAGGCTTGCATTTTCTTTTGTTTTAGTCTTTTATTTATTTAGTTTCTAATCCACTTTCTGAATTATGCAACCGAAAGCAAATCTTCCCTATCTTCTGAATTAATTGCTCTTTTTATAATTTCATTTCAATAGGGTATTTGGAAGTTGTGGAAAAACTGGAGGCTTTAAAATTTACAAATCTGCTGTTTTTGTTTCGGGAAAAAGCAATACTTCTGGCTTCCCTTCTTTCCCCATAATTTAAAGGGAGAATTTTCAACTTGTTATTAGAGATGTTGCATGCTTGATCAATCGATAACAATTGATATATATATATATATATATATATATTAAAGTCTCATAATTATATGAAACAAATATAAACTTAAAAGCTACTCTCTCTGTCTCTCTTATACCCAATTAATTTATTGAGATGGTTAGTCATTATATAGTAACTTTAATTATAGGGTGTGGATAAAACTATTTTGTTCCGTATGTAAAAACGATTCGCCGAACATTGGGCTTAATTTACTTTAATAGGTTACATGACCAGCTTAGAATACATTAAGCATACGGAAATAAAAGGATCATAGCAGTTGGATTGGTTTCTTAAATTAAGAGATATTTTTCTTTTTAATTAAATTTATGGTTCTGGCTGGTTTGTTTGTCCTCGATTTTTCAGTTTCAATTTTGTGATCATGATGTACGACATATTTGCACATATCTTTGCGTTGTTGAAGGTGTAAAATTGCCATCAATTATGGTATCAATATTATATTACATTTTCTTGCTCACCAAACAGGGAGAAAATGGCATTTTGTTTCCAAAAGGCTTATGATGTTGTCTAAAAATTGTGACGAAGTCTGTTTGCATCAAGTTAAATATTCACTAAAACAATTCATCACCCACATAAATAATAGTTAAAACACAGACAGAATGCTATCTGAAAGGAGAACAAAGAGTACAAAAGGAGAAGAAAAGTTAGGCCAAACATATATAATATAATAAACCCATGGTGGGCATTGATTGCCATATCAATGAGCATATCTCGGTGCTTTTTATTTGGATTAATATAGTTTGGAGAAAGCAAGTTAACAAGAAAACAAGGTTGTCTAATTATCAACTTTTGTCCCTGCTAGTTCGGCCGAACTTATGATATATTGGCATGAACAACATTAACAAAGAAATCAAACATCATCTCTTTGGCCCTAATCGTTTGTTCCTTAAATTTTCTTTATTCGGTTAATAACATGTATCGGGTTTAAACAATTATTTGCATACCACAAAAATTTTAATGAATTCATAAACCTTTAAATTATATAATTTAGAATGTTGATGAAAACATTTTCTTCAAAAGAATACGACATCAAAATTTGTTGTATATATTCCTAAATTTTCTTTTTCTATATTATAAAGAATTTAAATATTTGCAAGAGAGAGATTGAATAATTGTTCATGAAGTTGACTTTTTTCCATGTACTCTTTGAAATCCCAAAACTTTCGAACACTTTAGCGTTGCTCTACGTACGTTTTATATGGAAAAAAGGGAAATTTTAATTAAATATAATTTTGGTAAATTTAAAGTGGGATGACTCTGATTGATTTGTATATTTGTCTATTACAAAAGAGAGTACAGCATGACCTTAAACTTATAAATTTAACCTATATATTTCTTATCCCTAGCCGCATGAAGTAAGGTGTTGTCGAAATTTTCTTAGCCCTTTGGACAAATGGAAAAAGGCCAATAAAATTTGCAAGTTGTTTGAACAGTAAGGTGTCATTGTCGTGAATTGCGCCAGTAGGGAGCAGATGGGGGGTGGGAATCAGACATGGCTAGCCTACAAAGTTAATTAAAGGTCCTAAAAACTTATGAGACTAGAAATTACCGATTATTGTTATCATGTTCCGTATTCCATGTTCAGTCTCCATTTACATTTCATTTATTATGTCTTGATTGTTACAATTTTGCTTTGTCAGAGTTTTATTTTGATCATCAAATCTTAAAAATTTTATGATTTAATTATTAACATTTATAAAAATTAATGTTTTGATCATTCAAACAGATTTGACATATGTCAAGATCATATAGCAGATAACCTCACCAAATTGGGAGTGGATAGAATGAATGATCTGCTCTAATTTTTTCCCTAGTCAATGGCTGTTTGTGATGGATAAGGAACCCCCGGCTTATCCTTTTAGTCTTGATGGTTGTTGAGTTGTTGTATCCTGTCAGGTTCTCTTCTTGCATTGGTGAAATACCTCCAAGATTGATCAAGAGTGGGCTGCCAAATCATGGGCATCTGCCTCCTGCTGTGGGTTGAATGGTGTGTCTAGAGCTGATGCTTTGGAGTGTAAGTATTTGGAAGAAAAGGAGACATGCAAAATGATATTGGGATGTATAGTTGTGAATGAATAGGGTTATGATGAGAATGTTGTTTTGTGATAGGTTGATGCGTCTGGCAATCTTTTTGTAAGCTAACATAGTACCAGTACTAACTTAATCAGGATACTCTATTTCCTTTTGAAAGGGGTTATACCCTTCAATCAATGAAACAATTTTAAATTTAAAAAAAAACAAAGAAATTAACGATTGAATAACATAACATTTTAGATTTGTTGATCTTAGTCACATGGTTTGTCTATGTCAGTTTATCTATCATGTAATGTTATCCACGTGGCATCCTCTTTCGACATAGTATGTGACAAAGTCAATTGACTCAAAATTTTATATTAGGCAGTTGTTAATATTTAGTAGTTGAATAATCAAAATATTAATTTTTACAAATATTAGTGATCAAGATATAATTTTCAAAATTAAATAATTAAAACAAGAAATTAAGCTTCAAATTTCTTATATAAAATATTTTTACGTAAGTTGTCAATCTTTCATGGAGTATTGACTCGTGTGAACTTCACGTTCGAAGGTTGACCATGTGATCGGGCTCTTTAATTTATGAGGGATTAACTAACATTATCCATCCATCTCTATAAAACAAAAAAAGGGAAAAAGAAAGAAAAACAAACTTTATCCCTTCAAAATATTCAGCTAAAATTAGAAGTAAGTTAGCGCAAGAAGCTAAAGTTTGTTCTTCTTTCTGCGCATGCCGACATCATCATTGCTGCCATGGAGGAAATTGTAAAGCTAAAAATAAATTATTATTACTTTTTTTAATTTGACACAGGAAGAATTCACCCTGAACTGTTTTGAGTAGAGAATACATGTTGAAAACAATGTTTAAATGCGACTTAAAATAAATTTAATATAAGTATTGTTCAATTATTGACTTTATTTCATGGTAATGAATTAAACAATTTTTTCTTTAAAACTAACGTGCTATCTATCTTACAGTATTCCCCACGAAAGCTCCATCCAAACTGTCACTTCTCAGGGAAAAATCAACTGCACATGTGCATTAATTGCTTAGATAAAGGAATTTACTGTTCTTAGTTTGTCTCAGTCTTAATTTCGTCTTATTTCTTCAATTTCAATTACTAAAGTACCACTAGCATGATAATAAAATCAAGCTATCTTACACTAAAATCTTGTGACTATGAAAGGGTGATCAGAAATATGATAAAATAGTAGAATTTAAATGGACGAATCGAATCCGGACTCGAGTTTAGATTTTAAATAATCAACTAAGTCTAAAACACTTCTAGTTTTAGTGAGCTTGAATGATTTTGAGACTTGAGTAATGAGAGCGATATGGTATTGCCTTTCCTTCTTATTAAGTGTGAATATGGATTGATTGAATTACATTATAAATTCTTATGTATTTTTTTCATTTCTTGTTAATTTTATTAAATAACAATAATTGAGATACGTTGTTGAATGAAAATAAAAGAAATTATCATTTTCTAGCCATATTCATGACTGCAATCCATCTAAATTGGAATTACAAAAAAAAAAAAAAATGAGAAACGAAATAGATGTTTTTTCCACCAAATGATCTCTAAGCACTAAGTGAAGCTGTCACGGGGCGATTCTTAAGACCACTTCGTGCGACCTTGGATTCAGCCCTTAGCTCGGCAGTAGAACCCAAGTCAGCCTTACTCACCCGACAAGCGCTCAACACCCGCACAATGGCTTTAAGCCGGCAAGCAAGCTTGCATAAACAAGGAAGGAAAAATGGGAAGAGAATGCTAGAGAAAAACTAAACTCTTTATATTGAATGAATTGAAATACAAAGGATGCAAGAATGGATGCAAAAATGGATGATTTACACAATGGTGGATGGGGCTATTTATAGCCAAGGTTCCCCACCCACTTTTCCCTCCAAAGTTTTTAATTCAAAGTATTCCCCCCAAAAGATTTCCCTCCAAAGTTTTCAATTCAAAGTATTCCCCCCCCAAAAGATTTCCCTCCAAAGTTTTGGAAGGTTCTAGAAATTCGGTTGGGAGGGAAAATTTGAATTTTCCAGCAGCCCCCCTCCGTGGGCCGCACCCCTTCTGGGCCCCCCTGGTGTGACTGGACTGGGCTGGCACCCTCTTGGGCCTCCAGGTGGGTCTGGACTGGGCTGGCACCCTCTTGGGCCTCCTGGTGGGTTTGGACTGTGGCCCGTGACACCCTCCCCCACTTAAGCTGGCAGCGTCCTCGCTGCCGTGTGTAGGGCTTCGATTCAGCGAACCGTGACACCCTCCTCCACCTAAGCTTGCAGCATCCTCGCTGCCGTGGGCGGATCTTGGAGGTGCCACTTGATATGGTGCCTCGGTGTGTGGCTGTGCCCCTGGCACTAGCTCACCGTGAGCAACTTCTCGGGCGGGAGGTGGGAGGCCTGGCAGCTTTAAATGCATTGCCTCCTGAAGCTTCTGCAACACTTCTGCCGGTGCCTCGATCGTGTTGTTGGGGGTGTCCTCTAGACTCAACCCAGCAACTGTCTGCTCCCCCTTGCCTACGCCTTTGGCTATGGCAGACAGTGTTTTCGTTGGCTGATCGTTCCCCCATCTGATTGTACTATGCATTGCCCCTTTTGTTCCAAGACACATATGCAGTCATATTGTGGCATGAGAATGGCTTGAACTCGATCCAGAAATCCGATCCCCATTGCTACATCGTAGTCATCCATCGGGATGATCTCGATGTCCACAGCTCCATGCCACTCTCCAATCTGCACGTCGATCCCTTTGGCAATGCCCTTTGTGCGTACCCTCTTCGAGTTTACAGTCTTCACCCAACCGCCTGCTCTGTTGGCTCTAATGCCTAGTTTGGCGGCACACTGTTCGGACACGAAGAGTTCTGAAGCGCCAGTGTCCACCAATGCTTCCACTGGCTGTCCCGCTATAATCATGTCGGCATACATGAGCCCCCTCGCTCGACTATCCGACTTGCTCACTGCTCCCAGTCGCACTGAGCCCAACCTCGCTGGTTCGTCTGCTTGAGGCTCCTCCTCCGAGGCCATTGCCGCAAGCTTTGCCCGCTTCGGGCAGTCTCGGACCCGATGCGGTCCGTCGCATAGGAAGCACCCCTTGGGTGGGTCTTCCTTGCTTCTGGAAGGCTTCCACTTTGATGTGGAACTATCTCCCCACCTTGAATGTGGCTTGCCCTCGCCACCATCCCTGGACCTCGATGTGGAACTACCTCTCCACCTGGGGTGTGGCTTGCCCTCGCCACTATCCTTGGACTGGCTATCTCTGTCCGCCCATACCTTACCTTTGTCCCTCGGCTTGGATGGTGCGGGCCTGTCCTCGTCAGTCCGTGAGTAATCCACCAAGCTTTCGGCCACTGCCATGGCTCGAGTGAGGTCTTGCACGCCTCGCCTCTGCAATTCTTGCTTGGCCCATGGTTTCAGACCATCCATGAAGGTGAAGAGAGCCTCCCTCTCCCCTAGATCACCCACTTGAAGGGCCAGCTCGCTGAACTCCTTCACATAGTCCCGGATTTCCCCACATTGGACCAGCCGACGCAGCTTGCCCCTCGCCTCATCCATGGCGTATTCGGGGTAGAATTGCTGGCGTAACTCCCGCTGGAAATCAACCCATGTGTGTACCGGTGCTCCTCCGAGCCTCTCGTCGCATCGCCTCCTCCACCAGAGTAAGGCCGTGTCATCCAAATACATGGATGCTGCGATGATCCGTCTGTCATCCATCACAATCCCGGTTGCTTTGAAATATTGCTCTAGCCCCCAGAGAAAGTTGTCTATTTCCTTGGCATCCCTCTGGCCTCGGAACTCTCTCGGCTTTGGCACATCAAGCCTTACTTCCGGGTGTGCAGCAGCTTCTCGCCCACTATTGGCCCTTGTTGTCCGCACTTCCTCCTTCAATTCATCAAGCTCTCGCCTCATGGCTTCCATCTCCTTTGAAAGCTGGGCGTTTCTTTCGGTGACTAACTCAAAGGTCTCCCTCACCATCTCTTGAGTTTCTCCTCTTAGTTCCTCATCCCGAGCGTGAAGCTCTTCCATGTGCTCCTCCTGCACATCAAGGCGGTCACGCATCTCACCCACGGTTACCTCCACCCTGGATAGCCTAGCATCCAGCCCAGGGATTGGGTCTCGTGAGGCGGACTTTGCCTTCCGACCAGCACGTGTCTCTCTGACCTCGAGAGTCTCCTCGGGCATGTTTGATCCGCTGGTGGCCATTCCTTCCTTTCAATCACCTCCTACTTGCTTTGGGGAATTTCGTCGAGCACCTGGGTCGCAGACACTTCCCACTTGGATTGGGAATTTTGTCGAACACCTGGATCGCAACACTCTGGGAATTCTGTCGAACACCTGGAGTGCAACGGCTCTGATACCAACTGTCACGGGGCGATTCTTAAGACCACCTTCGTGCGGCCTTGGATTCAGCCCTTAGCTCGGCAGTAGAACCCAAGTCAGCCTTACTCACCCGACAAGCGCTCAACACCCGCACAATGGCTTTAAGCCGGCAAGCAAGCTTGCATAAACAAGGAAGGAAAAATGGGAAGAGAATGCTAGAGAAAAACTAAACTCTTTATATTGAATGAATTGAAATACAAAGGATGCAAGAATGGATGCAAAAATGGATGATTTACACAATGGTGGATGGGGCTATTTATAGCCAAGGTTCCCCACCCACTTTTCCCTCCAAAGTTTTTAATTCAAAGTATTCCCCCCCCAAAAGATTTCCCTCCAAAGTTTTGGAAGGTTCTAGAAATTCGGTTGGAGGGAAAATTTGATTTTCCAGCAGCCCCCCTCCGTGGGCCGCACCCCTTCTGGCCCCCCTGGTGTGACTGGACTGGGCTGGCACCCTCTTGGGCCTCCAGGTGGGTCTGGACTGGGCTGGCACCCTCTTGGGCCTCCTGGTGGGTTTGGACTGTGGCCCGTGACAAAGCGACTTGTTATACTTAATACCGAACAAATAGAAAGCCAAAAAGAGGTTTTCATTGCTTTCACTTTCCCAAACTCTCCATCCTGTCACTTTTCCATCCATGTTACTGAGCAAAGCCCTAAGTAAAGGGCTTAAGACTTTAATCAATGATCTTGATCGTCTTAGAAGAAACCACTAATTAAGTCCATTGACAAGAAGGGTACATGCATGTATATCCTTGCTAGGGGTAAAAGTAATTATTGCATGCAACTTTCTTATTACATTTGCCTTTTGCCTTATTTTACATAACTAAAATCTGATACCCTCAATTTAAAAGTGTCAAATTCAAGTTCTAAGTATAAGACCAAAGTGTACTTTAGCCCTATGGTAAAATCCCAAATTTAATTAAATTCTATTTATAACCTATAAAAAAAAGGAATCCAAAAGTTTTATCCTAACATTTCTGATTGATTGCATGAAGTTAAACTATTATTGAAAGTTTATAATTTATATGATAAATTTGAAAGATTCTTATTTTATATATTGAATGGTGAAATTTTTATACTTTTTAAATGAATTTAAATAATTAGCACACGTGTTCGTTCAAGCTATTATTTCAATTCAATGGCTTTCTTATAATTTAGTGGATCGTTATTCAAATATGCTTGAATTAATTATTTAAATATCTTTGTAAAGTTAAAAAAAATTCCATTTTTGATGTATACGGTAACTTTCTAAATTTGTATTGCTATTTGTTTTTAAGAAAAAAAGGATAGTTATACGTAATTCTTGCTTTTAGAGCAGACAGCTTTCATAACCAACTTGAATCAATAAACGACTTGTCAATCAAATTGTGCCTGAAAAGATTGAAAGGGATATGGCAATTTGTGAACCTCTCAATAGAGATTTAACACAAAGACTGGACGAAGGGAACACCAAGATATTAAGTGGTTGGGATCCAAAAATAAATCGGGGTTCCACCAAAAGATCTCTAACCTATACAATAAATAAAATCTTAGAATAATTGGCTCTAGCAAGAGTCACGTGAGACAGTTTAAAAGCTGGATCAAGCTTGGGACGCCACGGATTCCCATCACCCCCATCATTGATCTTGTGGGCCAATATTAGTCATCCCTCCGAAAAGGTTAAAAAAAAAATTAGTGTTAACGTTGCCCACTCCAAGTCTCTAATTATAGGGCAATCTATATCATTAATTAGCCCAAACAGATGAAACAGAAGTTTACAGCCCAGTCTTCCTGAAATAAAAATCAAGCCCAATTTGGTTTTCGGCATATATATCTTTTTCACAACAGGAGCATTGCTTCAAGTGCTCAATCCATGGTCACAGGCAGTCAGATCTAGGTTGAACAGGGTTTATAAAGGTAAAATCGTAAGGGTGAAGGAGAATCTTAATGTAAGGGCTCCTACATTTGTTGGTGAAATTACAAATAGGTTTTATATTTTAATGATAATCAAATTTATCTGACTTTATGCTTGACATAACATTATGTTTTGAAAATTTTTTACAAGTACTGATTAAAAAGAAGAAGAGAAAGAGAAAGGAACCAGTGGTAAAGATTTTTTTGTTGGTCATCTCTAGTGATCATTATTCAAATCATGATCTTATGATGATTTAGCTCATCGAATTTAGAAAGCTAGCAAAGTACTAAGTGATTAGTCAACATTCAATTTTCTGGGGGTAATAAGCTTGAAGCTAATTTTATGAAATTGCATTTTGCCCTAAAAGTTTAGGTGACATTCATTGCTTTATTGACTTCTAATTTCTTTCTTTCCACGACGGAGCTAATCAATTTTTGTTGATTACAAATTTTAAAAATTAATATATTAAAATTAATCAATAATCAAAATATTTATAATAAAAAATAATTTTATATAACATGTAAAGCAAGAAAAAAAAGGCTTATAATAATTTTTTAGAAAATATGTATTCGACGATTTTTCTTGGATTTAAATTTATCAAATATTAACTCTATAGTGAAAAGTATTCATTTCTTCAAGATTGAATTTGGGACGTTTTGATTCACATTATTTTTGTTTATAAGTTGAAGTATCGAGACTTGATGGTTTAAATGTAGAAAAATCATTTGGACGATTTACATATTTTGTTTTAAAGAATTTGTTAATTATTTTTTACTTATTCATACTTTAATCAAACTTAAAACAAAATTAATATAGTCAACATCGAATATTCTTATTTTATTTCTATTTAAACTTATAATATTAAATATAAAACTATAATGTATAAAATGTAAATAGTTAAATATAATATATAAGATTAATAATTTACTCTTATATAGTTAAGATTAATAAAAAAATAATGCATTGATAAAATTTTAAATAACGGTGTAACATTATAACCTATATTGAGAATTATATAATAATTTTTTGATTTTTAAAAATTAAAATCACAAAAAATAAAATCTACAATAGAAAAAAGAAAAACATAATAAATAGAAGATAAAACACACAAATGACATAACAAAAAAGAAAGAAAAAGTCCAAGGTTGATGGTTTGTACAAATTTGAACAGAAAAATCTATTAAAATTTAAAATATATAAATAAATAGAATAAAAATAAAAAAATAAATAAATATAAATTAAAAGAAGAAGATATAAGAAAAAACTTTACCTTTACTTAATTTTACATAATGATAGTGAATAGTTTTCATTTTTCTTTGTTTAAACTAACAAGTTCATGAGCCTTTTTTGAAAAAAGAAGAAATGTGTTTCCATGAATAGTTATAAAAAAGAAAGTAAAGTAAAAGTGGAACGGCAAAAGAGAAGAGAAAAGAAAAAGAAAAGAACGAAAGAGATAAGACGACACTTCTTAAGGAAGATAAAAATGAATGAAACATATAGAGTGATTTTATTATTTTTTATTTATATTAATTATTGAATAAAAATATTATTTTAAAAAATTATAAAATATATAAAAATATTTTAAAAATTTTGAAGAAGTCGCAACCCACATGACTAGGAGAAGGTCCAACCTTGTTTCTCTTCTACATTTGTCGACAGGAAAAGGTACAAAGTTAGAAGTCGAAAGATAATAAAATGAAATGATCCTTTTTTGGCCAATCATATATCTCCATAACGATAATCATTTGCTTAAGGAGAAAAAATGGAGAGGGGTTATGCTCGATGGGTGCAAAGGAACAAAATGGGAAAAGGCAAATGACTGTTTTTCTTTTTCTTGTTGAAAAAGGAATAAAATAATTTTAATTGACCTGGAAGACCATAAAATAGGGACAAGACGTGACATAGAGGACTATAAAAGGGCCTTTTACGGCTTGTTGTGCAATTATCTCTTGCGGGAAAGTCAGACACTCTAGCTAGGAAGTTGGTAAGCTTGAGTTGGGTTGCTTTTTCTAGGTCCTCTTCAAATGTTCTCACGACAAATTATGATCAGACAACAGGGCGACAGGCATGGTCACATTTTCCTAACAGATAGTCATCTAGTACGTCCTATTTTCGTATATGTCCTTATTCTTTTCTCACGAAATTTAATAAAAAGTTTTGAATTTAGTATTTTCTATATTAAAATTTTAAATTTTTTATAAAATTCATAAATCATGCTTTTTAATGTAAAAAATTTAAAAAAATCATAAAAAATAATTTTAAAGTAGAGACATTAAATGATAGCAACTTCTTACTTTCAAAATAGAAGACGTCTGTTAAGATTTTGATGGAGGAGTGCGATATCTTATCCTACACTGAATAGGAGGGTAATAAAACCTAAGTAAGATTTTAGGTCAATGAATTACTATTAGCAACTTAACTTCAAAATTTTAAGATCATGTATGTATTTAGGGTTAAAAAGTTGTTAAGTCAATTATACTCGTTTTGAGATGTTACCGTCATTATCAAAGCACGTGTCAAGTGAATGTAAGCCAATAGTTTGATTTCAATTCATGTTGTTGCCGGTCTGGATTATTATTTAGATGTACAACTTTATGTAAAAAAACAATGAGAATTTGAGTAGTTAGAAGTGTGATTCCTTACCATACATTTAGAGCTAGCAATGTTGATTTGAACATGAAAACCTTGCCCAACCTATATAAACTGAAGTTGACCTAATCCAATTTAATTAGAAAAAATCAACAATTTAAACCTATTCAACTTGAACCTAAAAACAACATGAACCCAAATGATCCGAATAAAAAAAATACCTATATTTAAAATAAATCAAACTTAAATTGATCTGGTTTTGAAATGATTGAACTTAAATGATTGACAAACTAATTTGAAATGATTTGAATGCAAATAAAATGTCCAAATTTAATTTGATTAAACTTTAAAAAAGTCAATAACTTGAACCTAAAAAATGACTCGTAACTAGCGAGCTCGAGTGGCGAACATGAATGACCCAAGTAAAAATAAATAAATAAATTTGAAATGGTCCAAACTCAAAATGATCTCAATTTGAAATAATTCAATCCTAAGTGACTTGACTTACCTTAAAAAATGACTTGTAACAAGACGAGCTTGAGTGCTAAACTTGAATGATCCACATAAAAAAAAAAAATTGAATCTGTAATAGTCCAAACTCAAAATGATCCTAATATGAAATGATCCGACCTTGAGTGACTTGACTTGCCTAAATTGTCACATCTAGATACATTAATAGAAATGTGATTAATTAAATGTATAAGTAACCCATTATCACTTACTTGAGTTTAAACTTCTTGATCGACAAGGTACCAAGTTACATGTGTATGTATGGTGTCCAAAAAGGATTTTAAGAAAACATTAATCTTACTTATTACCCGGAGTCTTGTAAGCTTCAAGTGGTCAGAAAGCATTTTCTCGGTTCAAAGAAGTAATGATGGCTTAAAGCAACACATCATAGAGCATAAATTACTCTTTTTATCTTATATGAGATTACCTTCAACATTTGTTTCATTTGTAATGCTATGCTTGTCACTACATTTTTATTATTTCATTGTTATAGGTATTTGATATGACAAATCATTAATTACTGAATGATATCACGTACCTATTATATCTTTATCTTTTGAAGGTGGTGATGAATTGGTTATCAATAAATTAGTTCAGGTAGAATTTTAGGATTGGCTTTGTTATGGTGATGTTATTGTGCTCTTCTTTTTTTTTGTCATGATCTCTGATATTAAGGTTGTAGTAATATGTTAGGATAGTCTTGAATTGTAGTATGATTAGGATTGCTTAATTCTAATCAAATTAGTATACCTTTTTAGATAGTCTTTAAATGTAGTTGACTAGTATAACAATTCTTAATTATATTAGAATAAGATTATTGTATTTGGTACTATAAAAAGATCCTATGGGATTGAAAAATAACCATCACCTAGATTTAGAGAGAGTGATTTGGGTGTACATGGGATAAGAGTTATGAGTTTGAAACTGCTTTTGTAATTTCTTGATTTTTCTCTTAGTGAATTTTTCTCTATTCTATGCTTGTGGACATAGGTCATCAAAAGACCGAACCACGTAAATTCTTGTATTCTTATGAGTGTGCTTGATTTTTTTTTCTTTTTTCTATTGATTTGGTAAGATCTTGAGTAACTTTTTAGAGATAATTCTGTAATTTTCACAACAAACTAATATTAGAGCTTTAAGGTCTTAGGGTAATCTGAATCTTACTATGACAACTTTGACAACCAAATATGAGATTGAAAAGTTTAATGGGAGAAACAATTTTAGCTTGTGGCATGTTAAAATGGGTGCATTATTAGTGCAACAAGGACTGTTGAAGGCACCAAAAGAAAAAGAGCATCTTCCTTGAAATTTATCTGATGGTGAGAAAGAAGACCTTATGGAGAAAGCATATAATGCTATTCTCCTCGTTTTATTTGATGAGGTACTAAAAGAAGTCATGAATAAAGAATCTATTGCTGCAGTGTAGCTTAAACTCAAAAGTATTTATATGACCAAATCCCTAACGAATCGGCTTTATATAAAAGAATGATTTTATTCTCTCAAGATGAGAGAAGGTACGTCCGTTAATATCCGCATTGATGAATTTAATAAAGTTATTCTTGATTTAAAGAATATCGATGTTAAAATTGAGGATGACGACTTAGCCTTAATTCTTCTATGTTCTTTGCCTCCATCATATGAAAACTTCATGAATACTATGTTATATGGCCAAGACACTCTCACTTTAGAGGATGTAAAGGCATCTTTAAATTTTAAGGAATTGAAGAAGAAAGTTTAATGGATTGAGTAAGATTTTGGGCAACTCTTGAGTCAATCTGAATCTCGCTATGGCAATTTTGTCAACTAAGTATGAGATTGAAAAGTTTAATGGAAGAAACAATTTCATCTTGTGGCATGTTAAGATGCACGTATTGCTAGTGCAACAAGGACTGTTGAAGGCATTGAAGGGAAAAGACCATCTTCCCTTAAATATATCTAATGGTAAGAAAGATGACCTTATGAAAAAAGAAAATAATGCTATTCTCCTAGCTTTGTCTGATGAGGTGCTAAAACAAGTCATGGATGTAGAATCTACTACTGCAGTGTGGTTTAAACTCGAGAGTATTTATATGACCAAATCCCTAACAAATTGACTTTATATGAAGCAACGATTGTATACTCTCAAGATGAGTGAAAGTACGTCCGTTAATACCAACATTGATGAATTTAATAGAGTTATTCTTAATTTAAAGAATATCGATATTAAAATTGAGGATGAAAACCTAGTCTTAATTATTTTATGTTCTTTGCCTCTATCGTATGAAAACTTTGTGGATACTATGTTATATGGTCGAGACACTCTCACTTTTGAGGATATAAGGGTATTTTTAAATTTCAAGGAATTGAAAAAGAAAGTTGGTGGTATCCGAAATAAAAATCAAGCAGAAGGCTTGGTTGTGAATAGAGGAAAAGATAGAGGGCATGGCTTAGATAGAAAAGGTAAATATAGAGCAAAAGAAAAAATTTATTGGAATTATGGTCAGAAAGGGCACTTCTGTCAAGATTGTACCAAACTCAAGGATAATGAAAAGATGAAAAAATATGAGAATACTGTTAACATAGTTGGAGATGACTTTGATACTTTTGAGGAAACTGATAATGTTTTTGCAATAACCAACGGTAACCCAATGGATACATGGATCTTAGATTCTACTTGTTGGTTCCACATATGTCCTATGTGTGATTGGTTTACAACTTATCAACTTGTTGATATGAGATTGTACAATTAGGAGATGATTTCTCTCTCTCAATTGTTAGGATTGGCATAATTCGAATCAAGATGTCTGATGGTATGGTAAAAACACTTGAGGTGAAACATGTCCCTGACATGAAAAAGAATTTGATATTGTTGAGTTTGTTAGATAAAAAAGGCTACAAATATAGTGACCAAGATGGTGTCTTGAATATATCTAAAGCAACCTTAACTTTCATGCAGGGCAAGTTATCCGGGAACTTTTATTGTCTAGTGGGAAACATGGTTATTGAAATTGTTTTCGTAGTCTCATCTAATGATCCTGATGATAATGTAACATGTTTATGGCATATGAGATTAGGACATCTGAGCAAGAGAAGGATGACAAAACTAAGTAGTAAGCGTAGTTTACTGTGTAGTCAAAAAACTGAGGAGCTAGATTTTTGTGAGCAACATATAGCAAAATTTAGCACTACAACTCATTGAACCAAGAGTACAATAAACTACATCCATTTAGATTTGTGGGATTCTTCTCTAGTGCCATCAAAAGGTGGATCATTATATATGTGGACCTTTATTGATGAATTTTCAAGAAAGGTATGGGAGTATCTTCTGAAGGCTATAAGTGAAGTGTTGACCACCTTTTTGCATTAGAAGGCATTCATCGAGAAGCAGACTAAGAAAAGGATCGAGAGCTTTCAAACAAACAAAGGTTTGAAATTTTACAAAGGTGAGTTTGGTCTATTTTGCAAGAATGAGGAAATCGTTAGATATCACATTGTCATCAAAACACCACTTCAAAACAATGTTGTAGAATGGATGAGAAGAACACTTTTGGAGAGAGCAAAATATGTGTTCTCTAATGTTAGCCTAACTAAAGTATTCTGGATAGAAGCTATTAACATGGCTTATTACATGGTAAATTTGTCTCTATCAACTGTAATTGAATTTAAAACTCCCGAGGAAGGTTGGTTTGGTAAGCCTACTGATTATTCTATATTAAGAGTATTTGGTTGTCCTGTTTATGCTCGTATGAGTGATAGTAAACTTGAGTTGAGGGAGATGGAGTGCATATACCTAGGCTATGCATATGGTGTGAAAGGTTATTGATTATGGTGTACTGATTGTAAGTTCCTCAAGTTTATGGTGAGTCAGGATGTTACCTTTAACGCATTTGCATTACTTCATGGGATCAAGTCTAGAATGCAAACACATCAGACTAGGACCAAGAAGTTGGCAAGTAGGTGGAGCTTGAAATCAATGCTCTTGTGACAGTGCAGGATGATAGTGAAGTTCAGAATGAACTGCAAAAAGTACTAAAATTGATATCTCAATGAAGCATTACTTGTATCGATGGTGATTTTGATTCTTATGTTTTATCTCTAGAAGTGGATATTGATGAATCTTACTTTTATAGTGAGATAACTACATATGTCGAGTCTTTTAAGAAGATTGAGTCTCTACACTAGAATCAAATATAAGAGCATGTGAAAACACCTAAAGTTACTATTGATGATGGCTTAGTGTGTGAAAGAGGTGTAAACAATAGTTATAGTATGGTTAGCTTCTTCAATTTAGATTTTGTTGGTGATTTAGATAGTAGACGATCTTGAATGGGGTATGTGTTCGCTCTCTCAGGTTTTGCAATCAGTTGGAAAGTAGTAGTTGCTTTGTCTATAATTAAAACTAAATACATGGCTATGATGGAGGTAATGAAGGAGGCTTTATGGTTTTGAGGCTTGGCTAATGATCTTGGTTTTGGACAGGCATATATACTTGTGTTTTGTGATAGTCAAAGTGCCATACACTTGACTAAAAATCAAATGTTTCATTAGAAAACCAAACACATCCAAGTCAAGTATAACTTCGTTTGAGAGATTGTTTCTAGATGTGAGATTGTAATAAAGAAAATAACTACAGTTGAAAACCCGAAAAATATGGTGATTAAGTTAGTTTCTAGGATAAATTTCAAGCATTGCTTGGACTTGATCGGTCTTCGTAGTGCTTGAGGCCCTTTGGGGCATTAGCGGTGTCGACAGAGATTGGTTTGTAAGGTGGAGCTTGGTGAATTCAAGCCTAAAGCGGAGATTTGTAAAATAGTCTTGAATGTAGTATGATTAGGATTATTTAATTTTAATTAAACTAGTATACCTTCTTTGAGATAGTCTTTAAATTTAGTTAGACTAGTATAACATATCTTAATTATATTAAAATAAGATTATTGTATTTGGCACTATAAAAAAACCCTATGGGGTTAAAGAATAGTCATAACTTAGATTTAGAGAGAGAGTGAATTGGTTGTATGTAGGATAAGAGTTGTGAGTTTAAGATTGTTTTTGTAATCTCTAGGTTTTTCTCTTAGTAAATTTTTCTTTGTTGCTATGCCTATGGACATAGGTCATCAAAAGTCTGAACCACGTGAATTCTTGTGTTTTTGAAGATGTGCTTGATTTCTTTCTTTGTTCTATTGATTGGGTAAGATCTTGGGCAACTCTTTAGAGATAATTTCTCATGTTTTATGTTGTATTTTTGTTGTCGTTTGGCTTTTGAAGTTTTTTGCCCTTGGAGCTCTATTTTTTTTCTATGTTGAATATTCTTTGCTTTATCTGATGGCTATCCATAATTGGTTCATTTGGTTAAAAATGGTGTGTGAAATTTTTTTGTCTAGAGTGCTTGAATCGATTGTTTGTTTATCTTGGCTTCTAGCTTTTAGAGTTACAAGGTGCTTCTCCAATTGTTATCTCTTTAATCTTTTTTGGACATGGTGAGTTGTATTGCTTAGTTTTAGTTAGATCCAACATTCTCTATGTTATTATCGTTTGTCGGGTTCTTATCTTTTTTTCTGATAAAGAAATCATTTTTACCTTAAAAAAAAACTCATCATATCTTTATCAAATATTTTGGATGTTAAAGTGCTTGATTATTTCTTTTAATAACTCCTTTGAATCATTATAACTATTTTCACCAACTCCAAACAATTTTAGGATGACATGAATGAAAAGCGTGAATGAAATATGATGAAATGTAACATTAATTAAACAACCTTATTCACAAGGAAAATGTTGTATAATTTGCTATTTTAATTCACATTTTAAACTCATCTCATCACAACCATTCGTCAATATTAACTAATGATTATGATATGATACATTATATATGGACAAGCAAATTTTTGTGTAGGTAATGCTGAAACTTTGCAAAAGAGACGCAAACTACAATATTAGTTTTATAATTTTAAGATAAACATCTAACTCAAAATTAATTGATCATATACCAAGAAAGTCAAGTTAACCTTAAATCTATAAAACCTACCAATAAGAGATCAAAACACCCAGGCCTAGCGAGGAGGAAACGGATCACTTTTGTGAGAAGCATAGACTTAACTTTTATAAGAAGGAGATGGAAATCCATTACAATCAAAAGCTAAGTTGAAAAAAAGAAGTAACATTAAAAAGATTGAAATTTGGATCAATTTATTAAAGATCCTAAGATTGTTGGAGTTGTCGCTCCATATGTTATTCCCTCGGTGTGAAACCAATTGGTTTCATGCTTTAGAATTCTGTTGATCCCAAACACTCCATCTTCATGTACTTCACATCAAAAGGTAAAAAGGACTTCGTGTTATATATTTGTTAGCTTTATTTTTATTTTGACATGACAAAATTAATTGAACTTAATGAGTTTTTAAAATGAATGAAAGATATTTTTGAATATGAAGAAAATCCTCAAAGGAATGTTAAAACTAAACTTAAAAGAAAGATATATTGAAATGCTTTGATTGTTTGAACATGTTTTCATTTTGAAGACATGTTTTTGAACTTAAAAAAATATCTCTTAATTTTCCCAAAGATCTCCTATTTTCAAAATTCAAAGTGTTAGCTTAAGAATCAAGTTCTCAAAAGAAATGACTTGATTCTTAAATGAAAAGAAAGCAAAATCCATTTCTTTGATTACAGGAAGAATCAATTTTGAAGAAGAAAAAGTTAGTTCTCAAGGAAAGATAAACAGTGAATAATTGATTTTGAGAAACGAAGAAGTTGGTTCTTAAAAGTCTGATGCTTCAGGATTTGTGAAGAATTGACACCTTAGAGACAAAGAATCAATTCTGAAGAGACAGAATGCAGAAGTAGAAAAGCAAATAAGAAAGAATTGATTCTACATGGAGAAAGTGTCAGTTATTGAAGCACCAAAAGTACAACATAGAAACCTGGTGACCAAGAATGACATGGTACAGCTAGACAAAAATGAAGTGGCAAAAATCAAGCTTAAATTTAAATTTTGATGTCAAACGATAGTGAAGAACTGACACCTTGAGGCAAAATAATCGATTTTCTAAGATTGCAAAAGTGTCACCTTTAAATCTAGCTGTAGAAGAACCGACATATCAAAATAGAAGAATCAATTCTTCAGAGATAGAAAGCTACAAACTTTGCAAAGAACTTACAACTTACAACTTAACAACAAAGAATTAATTCTACAGATGTGACAGAATTTTGCAAGCTGGTTGAATTGTACAAGAAATGATTCAAAATTCACTCAAATGGGTAGAAAATCATAGAGGCTATAAATATCCATCTTGAGGACGTTAAAACAAGAAGAGAAAAGGAATTTGAATCATCTTTGAAAAAGAAAAGAGAGGAAAAATAAGAGAAAAGACTGTGAGTAGAAAGTTCCCTCATTTGAACAAGCAAAGAGCCTAAAGATCATATCTTAATTCTTCAGTTGATCCTTCTTAAGCTTAAACTTTCTTTAATCATCCATATCTTTGTGAAAGCTCTCACCTTTTCGATCCTAAACTTCTTTATCAACTTTACTAGAGGTTTTGAGTTAGTGATTAACTAGAATCCACTGTTGTATTCATTATACCTCCAAGCAAAAGGTGGAAAGGTTTGTTTGCTCATTTAAAAAGCTTCATCTTGTATAAAGGCTGTGCTTGAACTTGAAAAATGTAATGTTTTGGTGGAGGTTATGCTTGATCTTGCTAAAGTCATGTTATAGAGGTTACGCTTGATCCTAGAAAAGGTATGCTATAAAGGCTATGTTTGACTCTATTGAAGAGATAAGCTGATAGTGAATTCAAACTCCTTGTGCTATTCAAGGGGAAGATAGAGGCATCGGAAGACCGAACCTCTATAAAAATCTTGCTGAGTGCTTTTTATTTTTTAGTTCTTTACTCATTCAGTTGATACTTTGTTTAGTTGTTTCATTCTTTCATATTTTAGCTTCATCTTCAAAGATTTTTGAAAAAAGGGGAATTTTTATTTGACAACCAATTCACTTTTCCTCTTGGTAATTTTATTTTAAGCTTACCTTTCTAACAATTGGTACTAGAATAGGTTCTTAAGTCTTTATAGGTTTAACCAACTTTGAGAGATCCAAAACAAAAAACTTAAAGTAACAGCCATGGCATCCTTAATATATCTAGTTATATATAAATATAAAAATATATGATATAATATAAAATTATAAATATTAAAAATAGAATGGTTATTTTGAGTTAATCTGATGATGGAATTTTACCCGAAAAAGCAAGAGTTGCTTCTTTCGGGGTGAATTTTTTAAGTGCGAAGTTCGAAGAAGATTTTCACCGAAGCGTCATGATAAATCCCAATCCTATATTCCAATACCCATTAATTCAAATAATCATCTTAAATTTTCAAAGAAATAAATTTATATAATGTTATATTTAAAGATAAATTGATATAGTTAGTTAAGCAGCTTAAACAATTATCGCTAATAAAAAAAATAAAAAATAAAAATTAATTATTTATTTATTCAATAAGAAATGTATACTTAAATAAAACATATTAATCCATAATATTAATTAAAAGTTATCAATTTAAATAGAATATTTCTAAAAATGATATAAAATAAAAAAATAAATAAGGTAGTAAATTACCCTAAACTATTACATTTATTATTCTATAAATTATAAATCAACTGAATTACATTTACAAACGCGCTCATTTAGACATCATTCATAATTTCATTTTGGTATAGCATGTGATATTTATTTTGTTAAAGGGACGAGAATTTCGATGATAGGATTTTCTTGAAGGACTTGTAGAGACGAGTTCTTTCGAGCATATCCTTAAGTAAGGAAAACTTCGAGATTTCACCAAAGTGTTGAAATGGTCTACAAACGATTTTTCGATACAAGGTTGTTGCTCTCAGTATTTAAAATTAGTAAATCATGACATCATTTTATAACTGCATCATATGCACCTGTAAAACTGAATAAAAAGATTTAATATACTAATATAATACATAATTAACTAAATAAACAAGGATTAGGAAAACATAAGAATAAAACCAATGGTTTAGGGTATAGTAGGATAACATATGATTAAATGGTATCGTTCATGGAACAGGCTCCACGGGGGTGCTAATTCTTTCCTATGCGTAACTGTACTCCAAAACCCAACTTTAAAAAATTCATAGACTATTTTATCGTTTTTTCGACGGACCTAAAATTAATTTAGGAATTTATCGATTAGAACTGAGTCAATAGGTGACCAATCGCACTTAAACAAAAAAAGATTAGTGGCAACTCTTAACATTTTTATTTTTTTACGTCTAGCAGTCGGGCTTCTAGACTCGCACTTTATGACGGTTCTCAAGGTAGTTGAGAATGAAAAGAATGTTGAATGCGATGATGAAGATAGGGATGATGAAGAAACAATATTATTAACCAGAAAGTTCAATAGATTTTTGAAAAACAAACAAGGAAGCAAATGACTTTTTAGGAGAGAGGAACCAAAAAGAAATTTGAGAGGAAACATTTCAAAGGATAATCATAAAAACTATTGAGAACAACAACTTTTACCAACTTTTTACAAAACGAACTATCCCAAGTTCTATTCTCTGGTTCGCAAAACTCTTTTAGTGCTTCCAACACTCAATCACCAATTAATGGTGATTTCAAACTATTTAACCAAAGCAAATAGCTTTTACAAATGTGCAACTTAATCACTAACTAGTTTGATCAAACCTCTTACAACACCCTATAACCCTTTTCTAAAGATTAGAGTTAAGCTCAAAGAGTAAAGTTGAAGCAGAGAAGAGTTCTTTACACTATCAGTCCAATTCTTTCAGTTCTAACTTCTGTGGATACTTTAAAGTTCCTTCCTTCATATATAGTAGATCTTGAAAAATATAGCCATTTGAACAAATCAGCTTGTTATAGTTGTTAGAATTTGCAGTAGACTTGCAGGTTCACGTGATTGATGAGTTGTTTGACGTCCTAAGTTAGTCGCATAAAATTATTCATTAGTTCAACTAACCCGTTGAGATGTTGAACCTTTTTCTTCAAGTCAATCGCACGACAAAGGCGCACGATCAATTGCAATAGCCTTCTTTAAGTTTATATATCTTTGAAATGCTTTTAAATCTATTCAATCCCATAAAAATGATCTCCTAGTTGATTGACTTTCGTAATGTTAATTTACTAGCACTTCATGTTTAATCGATTAACTTGGCTAACTTAGCCTCAACCGTATTATTCTTGGATCAGTTTCCTATTAGGGTTGAGTCTACTTGATGATATACCACCTGAACAGTCAGGCTCACATATTAGGCACTAAATGGGGAATGTTCTGTTATAATAAAAAATAATGAGTCAACAACAGTTCAATTATCAGAATAAATTCTATGAGATATTTTTGTCATGATATGCACAATATGGACTCAATTAAGTTAAAAAACTCAATAAATCAATGAAAAATAAGTCGTTGGATTATAATTTAATTTCTCAGCATATTGAACAATTTCATTCTCTGTAAATAGAGCGTCCAAACCGAGGAGTTCTTACGGGGCCATAAAATTTTGTCCCATCATATATAGTTTATCCAATCATGTAAACTAGATTTCTTGCTTATGTCCTATCATGGCTACTCCAATCATTACTTTGAAAACCTATCTTTTAATTCATGCGCACACCACCAGCACTCCATGTGCAATGGCCATGGACAAGTCAATTTCATAAAACAGATGAAAGTATCAGGAGAGGATCCTCTCTCAACTCTCAAGGAAAGTCCCAAAGTGTTTCCAAACCCATCGAAAGAGCTTTTCTCAAAGTTTTTGCCCCACTTGAACTTTCTTCTAGGAGTCGTGTTGTTGGATTGACATCATAATGCTGTAGTAGTCATTAAACTCACCAGAACTCAAGGTAGTGATAAAATTAGGAAAATGGGCTATGTAATGTCACTATCACTGGCTTTGGGGAACCCATCATATGGCCATGTGCTACCTATATAAATTAGACTAGTTTAGGTTTATACCTAACAATGACCAAACGTTTTTGTGGTTCTGAGGAGGCTAGCTAGTAAGGGCGTGAAATTGTCTATTTATAATAATAGTGATAATGGAAACTCTTCCCCTTTCACGTGTGGAAATATGGTCCTATATATGACGATTTGAGTGAAATTTGGGCCCTAAGCATTAACCTCTAGGTACCTTGAAACCAATGACAAATACTACTCTTCCATAAATGTTATGTAAGATCCTCATGACTTTATGCAATCCTCAATATCCCACTTCTTTTACATCCATAGTTTAAAATCCCTTCGATTATTCTTCTTAATAGGGAGTTTCAACTAATGTTTAGCATGTGATAATAATTGAAAGAATGTGAAAAATAAAATATCTTAAAAGAATGGGGTTGGATTAGAAAAATCTTACTCAGTTTGACAATGTTTCAAAATAATAAAATAAGGAAAAACTGTATTCGATTTTATAATGAAATATAAAGAGATTATTTATAGAAATAGTTCATCCTAAACTTACTTATAATATAACTAAATTAAATAAAAAAATATTTTAATTCTACACTTGCTAGTTGTGCAAATAAAACAATTAACTAGTAAAGAAAACTTAAGAATGAAAAGTATTCTAAATACCTTTGAACACTTTACTTGCCTACTAACAATTATCAGTCCCCCTTCATACGAGCTGTCTTATATGCATCTGTTTACGTGAATCGTGTGTGTATAGCTCTTTTGCATGTGTAACTCATATCTTAAGTTAGTTCTCCTTTGAATGATAATACATGTTTAATTATAAAAATAAATGTTAGCATTTGCCTAGGTAACTCTCTCTTGCAAATATTGATGAAATTGACAATATTCCTCACTAATTAAAGTCATGTAGTGGGCAGCGTGAAGATATAGAAAGGAGAAAGAAAATTACGGGACAAGGCTTTTGATGTAAGGGAAAAGAAACGAGAAAGAAGAGAGCAAAACCCTTGGAATCATGGGGAGATGAGATAAAGTTACCTCCAGAGTTCCAGTCGTGTATACGAAAACAAAGGTCGTTTTTTATTGTTTGAGAAATGGTGCTAAACATATATATATATATATATATATATATATAAAATCAAACTTCTCTAACATTAGACATTCATTAAGTTAATAATTGATTATCACTACGAAGCTCTCTAAATGTTCAAGTAAAAAATTGCAAATAAGGAAATAAAGTGAGATAACGTGTAATTATGACATATATTTGGGATTGTTTTTGTAATTTCGGGAAACGCAACGGATTATGGAGCTCAGTGAGCTATCATTTATCATTGGTCATTTCATTTCCTCCGAAAATGCTTGTCTTTACCAACTCAATAACATTTTTAGCTTTCTTTTCTTGGAAATTACCTGCGTGACTGCTGACACATTTGCCACTTGGTGTCCCCCTAGGATTTGACTAGGGAGCTTTCTATAACAATCGACATTTCTTAGAAAATGTAAAAAGAATAAGAACTCAATTTTCAAAATTTTAATTAAATTGTTTGTCGTTTATCGACTTAGATGTTTGTGCCCGTTGTTTCATTTAAATATTATACTTAATTTAGTAACATGTCATCAATATTAAGAAATTTGCCATATAAAACTGAGAACAACTTAGTTACTCTAATTAAAGTTCGATGTTAATTAATTAGCTTACTGGTCCAAATTCGAAAAGATTAAAAGAAAAAACCAAAGTTGTACAAGCTTAGCTAATTAAAGAGAATTGAGACGTTTTAATTTGGTGCAAAGATAAATAAAATAAAATTGCAGTATTATATTCGTAGATATATGCTTTAAAATAAGTAACATCTCAAATCATTATAACTTATAATGTATTTAGACAAACTCTTATAGTTTTGCCGACAATCCTGTATGTAATTATTTTTTGGTATTTATGATCTTGGACTATACAACCACATAACGCCTTTTTTTTTTTTTATCTCATAAATTCCAGTTTTTTAAGTTTCAGAATTTAAACCTATATTACCTTCAAATTGGAGTTTTAGGTTCTTAATATCGAGTTCTCTCTTGGAAACGATAATAATGTAACTTACGTAGTGGCTAACTTGGCTTAAAAAGTGTGACTTATAAATTTAAATCTTGGCACACAATAATTTAAATGAAAGGAAGAAAGAAAATTAAGAGGAAACAAAAAAAAAAGAATAATTACTGGTGAAACCACAGTGATTTTATCTTACACACATATTTCGTCATATGACTAAAATAATTTTAGGTGATTGAATGAATGAGTTTCAGACGTTGAAGCCACATAACTTTGAACAAGTATTGTAGTAGTGATAATTCAAAAGGAATTTTAGACTAAAACATGAAAGAGAAAGTACTCCAACCAAATTATTGTAGAATAAATTGACATGCAAAAATGAAACGAGTTCAATTCCCAACTCATGCTTGGGGTGAGAGCGACCGCCAACTAGTGCATTTGGCATCATTATTTTGGGGCAGGTGATGGCCCATGCACTTTCTCTAAAAGGGTGATCAAGTTAATGCTCTTGGAAGTGTCCTCAAGACAAATCTAGTCGACACGTATGACATGGACCCCCTTCATTATTGCTGATATGACACGTGGAAATTTGATGATTTGTTGTTCAAATCCAATTGCATTTGTGGATCACCCTCTTTTGACAATCTTTTCTTTCTCATCTTAATTTGGATTCGCCATTATTCACTCTGCCTCAATCCCAAGCAGCTAACAAGTTTGCCTTACAAGGAAGTTTCTATCGCTTGAATTGGAAACAAATTTGAGTGGTTAAAACTTTAAAATACATAAATGGCAAGATTGAAACATTTATCCTCTTCAATCTTAGTTAAATTTCTAACCATTTAGTCAAGTTGTTATCTTTGTGCCGTATTTAATATATATTTAATATTAAACTCATATTAAAAAAAAAACCTTGAATTGAATTGAATTGAATCAAATCGATCAGATCGATTGAATCCAGATCGAACTTTTATCAATTTATTATCTAGTTTAATTATTAAAACATTGATATGATTTTAGCAACTCTAATTTGATCTAATAGTTGTTGCCCACTTTAAGAGATTTGGATCCAAAGTTTGAATCCCTAATCCTCTTTATACCCTCCCATATATATAAAACAACAATAATCAATATATTACGTTGAAACCAACGTTTTAATAATAATAATAAAATTCAAGCTTATGATACAATTCAAACGTAATTTTAATTTTCAAGAAAATCACACATTAATGAAATGTTTATAATTATTTAACTATGCATTTTCTAGTAAGTTATCAAATATATGTACATTTGCAAATTTTTTCAAAGAAATTCTCAACTAAGAACATGGAAATCAAAATGAATTCTATAACCATAATAAGTCAAGCGTATGACATGCAATATTTTGATAAGGAAATCATTTGATATTATTTTGTTTATGGGATAATTTTTAGAGAAAATTTTAGAAAACATACATTATGGTTTTCCTTGAAATTTATTAATCCCAATTCCCAAACATGGTCTGATGGCAACAGGGCCCATAAACATTGAACTGAACTCTCAAATTTTCAAGAGCCGTGGAAATGGGCCTAGGAGATTGCCACTGCACAGCAGCATCTTTAAGCCTGAAAAACTCACTAAACTTTGAAAACATGGGTAGCATATGAAATGGGCAATGGACTGAGAGGAGAACTGAGTGACAAGAGACCGTAGTGGTCTTTTGTTTAACTAGAATATGCACCGACCCACTGAGGGGCAGAGGACGCCAGATTACAGTATAGCCCAAACCACCTAAACTCTGCCCTAGCACCTGCACAGAAGGAACCCCAAAACCAAATCAGGAAGCATCAAGTTTGCTGTCAGACCACAATCACAATCATCTCTATCTTCCTTTAACTGAAGAAGGAAAGGGCAAACAAGCCCTCTACCTGGTAACAGTTTTCAAAGCAAATTCTAAAAGTAATCGGGCTGGAACATCTAACCCCTAGTCTAACTAGAATAAAGTTGTTCAATAAACAAACACAGGGAATTACTGAGAGCGCATTGGGCACGAAAAGAAGAAAATTATACGTATCAAAATTTGGTTCTCCAGCATGTGTGTTCCTCCATGTCCTTACAATCTGTTCAGGAGTTCTGCTATTCAATTCGAAAGCCACTATGCTAGGAAAGGATGTGATTATGCCACATATTGTGTTCCACTAAACCACTCATTTAGTCCGCCGCAGCATTATTGCTCGAGGGAAACATTTTGACAGTAAATTGTCATCAATGCTATAGAAAACAATATGATATCTGAACTTGTAGCTATCAGCAATTTGAATCGACAAATAAACAAATTGCACCTAGGCCCCATTATCACCTGTAATCTCGAGTGAAGGCAAAATACAACATTACACAAGGGGACCCCGATATTCATATAATTTAGACGACCTTTAAGCAGTCTCATCATGATTGGTGACTGGTAGACAATCGCAACTTCTTTGGGGCAAGGTAGGAGTAGAAGCACAACATTGCACCGCTGAGTCATGCAAAATTTTTCCCAAAGAAAAAGATGTGAATATGACTCGCACTAAAGAACATTAGATTCTGTGTTAGCAAAAGCAGTGACAGCTTTAAATTCAGTACCTCACGAAGCATAAAATGCATTTGGAAATAGCTTCTTTATCTGCATTAACATACCATTAGAGAGAAAGAAATAAATAATATGCACTGGTGTGATAAGCAGCAATGAGTAAGTCTGAAAACTTTTCCAGAAAAGGACTGCTGCTAGTGCTGCAAGGTCAGAACACACATACAATGAGGTAATCCATTCTAAATAAGACAGAACAATGGTGCACCTTAGAAATTGCAAATCACGTGTCATATATATAAATGTCAGGCAAAGATCTAGCACCTTCACCAATTTTAAATATTTAGCACACAAATTGCGATTGAAGATGCAGTGGCTATTGACATCTTGCAACATTGAAAAAATTTTCCAGAGCATGTTGCGTCTTTATCGATGCGCACTTACAAATTAGCCAAGCTTCTTGAACCCAAATTCTGTATCAAATATCACTACAACTATGTCTCTTTGCCGCATGCCAATCTGCAATAATTTTACATTCACACCATGTTGAACCAGTTTCTGGAATAGCCAACTATATGGACTTCAAAAACATGTTCTGCCAGTATGCATTTAGATGGATTCTATCTCAAAAGTATTCGATAACAAGCAAACACAACGGGTCTCGGTAGATGTGTGGCTCTCTAACTAAAAATCTAAATCAGAAAGGGCATCTGCTGGATCCTTAATTATCAAGGTGCTAATTTGCACCGAATGGCTTCTCAGTTATGCACTGAAAGTTTCCTTCTACAAAATGATATATAAATAGGTAACCAACGGAAACATTCCCCTAAACAACAAAACAGAATGTAAAGCGCAAAAAGGTGATGTTTCCATGAATTCAGTTCGAAGGATGCCTCAAGACACAGAAAAGTTAAAAGTACCTGCTTGTCCGGGTACACTCGATTTTCCTTGCCTCCGGATTTTCAAGCAGAAGGTTCTAAGTGCTAGAAGAGCACCCCCAAAGAGTACGGTAGTTGGATTTCTCCTAAATACAAAACCAAGAAGCCCCCCACTTCGAACAAGACCACCTGTAATTTCAAATGCCAATAGCCCGGCACTATATTCTTTTTTCATCCATATGATTAAATAAGTGATCAACCTATAGTGACTGTTCAAGAAATGGAAACCATTTTCAGTAAATATTTCAGTACGTATCACGCAGATGTGCATAAATTAAATCTTGTACTGCTGTTTCAAACGCTTGATTTTGAGCCTGAAAACCCTACCAATATATAGATGGCATGTCCTTTTTTACTTGTTACATTTTGAAGCATATCTATTACGACCCTAGAATGAGTCATGAAGCAGACTAGAAAGGTGTATGCAGATTATTCAATAATCAACTTGAATCCATTCGTATACATTTGGAACTTTTGATCAAACTAGAGAATTTCGTGTTTTAGGTTGGATACATGTATGTCAATTTAAATGTAGACAATTAGATCCTATCATTGTTAATTACTTTCCTTTGTTAACTACACCCTCAAAAATCTGCATTTTTCTTTCAGTCTAGGAAATCAATGTACTTCTATAGAGTAGATGCTTCAATGAGTTTTATATAGAGATTTCTTTTGTTTTTATTACATTTTGTGTTACATAAAGTGAAGCTCCCCAGTCTTACTCTTTTGTAAGTTTCCTAGACTTGTACTTCAATTGCTTCGACCCCCACCCTCCATGGATGGGTTGCAAATAAAAAAGGAAAAAAAAAATACATCAATTGCTTCGAATCTTATTTTTGATCTTTGGTAAAATACTGAGGTATTCACTTAACTATGCCTAGAACAAAGCTAAGATGAAAAACCATAGATGCATGAAGGCATAGGAAAACCATGATCAGTAACTAGGGGTGTGCAAATGGTTAATTTGGTTAATTTGATTAAGAAATTCTTATAGCTAAACAAATGAGAAATACACCTTTCTCCTAAACAATTGCTGGCTTTAATGCAATTCTTGAAAAATTTACAAATGCATAAACAAAAAACGCAAAAGTAATGGTAAAAAAATATTAAAGTAAATTAAGAAATCAGAACCAAACAAAAAGAAAGATTAAATGCTATTTATTAAAACATTATCGAAATTGATTTTGGTTGCAAATGAGAAATACACCTTTCTCCTAATCAATTGCTGGCTTTAATGCAATTCTTAAAAAATTTACAAATGCATAAACAAAAAGAGCAAAAATAAAGCTAAACAATTATTAAAGTAAATTAAGAAATCAGAACTAAACAAAAAGAAAGATTAAATGGTATTTATTAAAATATTATCCAAATTGATTTTGTCAAGCTCGTCCATTTCTTCCTCAATGTCACTAGGATCTAAATTTGATGATCCTTGTAATCAATTTTGAACACAAATAGTAGCTTGTACGAACTTAAGATTTAGAGAACTTTTATATACATTAAGCACACGACCACTACTACTAAAAGTGAATTTTGAAGTAATTGTGGATTTAGGAACTAGCAATACATAACGGGCCAAATGGGAAAGGATGAGAAACCTATGACTTATTAATTTTCACCAATCCATAATATTGGAATCATCATCATCATCATTATCATTGTAACTGATAACTCTATTATACAGAGTAATTTATCCACATTTTGGAGTGTTAATATAACTAAGTCTTGGTATTTTAAGCAGTTTTAAGGCAACTTTTATGTTTTTGGTTGATTAGTGTAAAACATATGAACTTAGTTTAATTTATGTAATTCTAGCTTATTTTCATGTTGGAAGTCCTATTTTAGGCTAATGCTGCTTTAGTTCTTGTGTTTGTAGGTTTTCAATTGCATAAAGTCAGATAGTGATGAACTATGCAATGAAGACTTAGTGTAGATTGTCATTGAATATGTTGTGGTGATTCAGACATAACTCGAGCTACAGAGATTCAATTAACGTTATTATTTGACCATGAAAGAGCTAAGAGGCATACCTAGAACTTTCATGTTTAGCATTTCACCCAACTCAGCTTTGAGGTAGGAGAAAATCGTATTGTAAGATGACGCATTGCAACAGACTGCAGCAAGGTAGCATAAGAGCAAGTAGCGCTGTGGCCATGTAGAGCCTAGCACTTAGAAGAAGCATCATGGCATCCATTCAAAAACCCGAGAGTCCAAGGCTGTAGTGCCCAAAGAGGAGCACTGTGGCATCGGATGGTAAACTACCAAAAAATTTTATAAGTTAGGTACCTTGAGGTGCCCTTGGAGCAAGACCACAGTGTTTTGACGTGTATTAATAATTTTCAACCTATCGGGAAACAAGTTTTTAAGGTTTTATAGAGGTGATAAATAGGTGATTTTCAGAAATTAAGAGAGGAGGTTTATGGAGGCAATGAATGACAGTTTTTGAGAGAAAAGAAAAGGGCTCTTCAACGAGAGAAACAAGAAGAAATCAAAGGAGTGAAGTATCAAGAATCAATAGAGGCTTTGATATTTCTTTACCTTTCATTTCCTTCTTGTTATTTTGCTATAGAAATGATCTTTTCTCTTGAATTAATTATGTTTGCTATAAAACAATGATGAACTAAATTTGTTTTCTAGGATTATGGTTATTTCATTATGTAGTTTGAATATTTGATTTTTCCTTGCTTGGTATTAATGGAAATCACATGGTTTATAATCCAGCACTTATTGCTTTTCACTGCCTGATTACTAGTTGAAATGTATTGGATCTCTAAATGAAACTCGATAGAGGATGTTTAGAATAGATCATTACTTTGAATAGCCTTTGTTCAATTCACTTGGGAGTTAGGTGATAGTTTTGTATTTAGGATAGACATATACCAAAATACCTTAGGCAACCAAATTAGAACACGAACATAATAAACTTTTTGTAATTAATATGCATAGACATTTGAGATTAATTTTGAAAAAGTACGTGTGCATGATCTTGACAAAGATGTGTACATAATGCGGATTCTGGGTTAACCATGTATTCCATTAATCTACGTTAAGGAGAACAATTAAGTTCAAATGAAATATTGAAAAATACCATAATCCTAGGTTTTAATTCAATATTCATATTAGTAAAATTTTATTTTATTTTATTTACTTAATTTTGAGATTGTCTTTTATTTAATCAACCTTTCCAAATAGAGTGCATGGATAAGATTACTTTATTCTAATTTAATACTTAGTGAACATAGGTACAAATCTCTATGGGAAACTATGCACGACTTACCCTTATATTACTTGTACAGTCATGTGCACTTGCGTGTATTAATCTGACCAAGTTTTTGGCACCGTTGCTAGAAATTTGTTTTCCAAATTATCTTTACTAATATTAAATTAAAAAAAATTATCTTAGACCAAGTTTTTTCTTTTTCTTTTGTGTTTTTCTAGATACCTCCACACAATGGATGCTTTGACTACTTTGATTGCTTAGGTGGCTGCTTTGTCCAAAAAGTTTGAAACTTTGTGAGTTCAAGCCGTTTAGAGACCATTTGTGGCATGTGAGTTTTATGGAGAAGAACATTCAAGTAACCATTGCTGGGAATCAGTTCAATTTATGAGGAATCTCAATTGGCAGTAGAACAACTTGTATGCCAACACTTGTAATTCTAGATGGTGGAATCATCCGAACTTTTCTTGGAGCAACAATCAGAGATCTTCATCAGCTCTAAAGCCTAATATGCTTGTTGGATTTCCACCTCCGTAGAGAGCTCCCATGATTGAGATAAAGCCATCTATGGAAGAGATATTCATTCAATTCATGGCAAGGACTAATTCTGTCATTCATAATCAAGCAACTTTATTAAGAAACCTTGAGACTCAAGTGGATCAACTTGTGAATTCTATCAATAACATGCCTCAAGGAACCTTGCTTAGCGAAACTAAAGCTAATCATAGGAGAGAATGTGAGAATCTTCTCAAGAAGTCATCCTTTCTAGTGGAAACGAGGTAGCAAGTAGTAGTAAGTAAGCTAAAACTCAAGTGAAGTTTATTAAGAAAGTAATAGTGGTTAAAAAGCCTGACAAACAAACTCGAGAGAAGGAGGCGAAGGAAAACCCACTACCATTACCCTTTCCTCATTGGAAATAATGGTTGAAAAACCTAAAGTGCAAGCTTAAGTTGATGAAGTTAAGAAAAAAGAGGAAAGAGTGTCTAATCTACTCAATTCAACCTAATATCCTTCCTTTACAAATACTTACTATAGAGCGAAACCAGTTGATGTGAATGAAGGAAAGCCCACTCCACTACTTCGAGTGAAGCAAGTGCCAATTTTAGAGTTAGAGCTACCATATCAACATCTTACAACTAAACAGTGGCATGGGGAGCATATTCTACTACCTTCCCTTCATAAGTCATTCCTCAATCTTTTTCCATCGAAATAGAAATCAAAGTGGTTGGGTCCTTTCGTAGTGAGTAATGCTTATTCGTGTGACATAATGGAGTTTTTTAGTGAGAATACTAGAATGGGCATGGTCAATCGATAAAACATTAAACCTTACTTTGTAGGTGAAAAAGTGAAGGAATGGGTGAATTAGTTAAGCTAGTGACTATAAAGAAGCGCTACTTGAGAGGTAACCTAAGTTTTGCTTACTTAAGAAATTTTTGGTTATTTATTAATTATTTTTGTTAGTAATTCAATTTTAATTTTATTTTTCATATTACTAACAACTTATTTTTATTTTCTTTTTTGCAAGAAAATAATACTAATAATTGGTCTATTAAAAAAAAAAAGGTTGCCAGCGCCACATAGGTTACGACATTGGAGCATCCCATGAGTTCCATAGTGGAAATCGAGGTTAGGGCACTGCGACGCTACCCAAGGTGCCCCACGGCCAAAAAATTTCACAAGGCATGGGCCATAGAGCACCGCGGTTCTCCAAGTTCGGTATTGCGGCACTGTGTTGGGCCCATGGCTCTATATATACCCCTTTTTCCCTTAATTTGCAACCTTAGGTTTCACTGTCTCTCTACCCCAATTGAAAAATTGCACTCCCTTTTCACTTACCCATTACAAAATCTCTTCGAAACACCAATTATTTTTCATCAAACTTTGAGTTGGAAGATTTTAGAGCATTTTAACTTTCTTACAATCATCTGAAAGCAGGAAACTGTGGTAAGTGCTCTTTTTTCTTTCTCTACTTATTTTTATAGTTAGAATTGTGTTTTAAAGATTGGTTTTGCTTAGAATTGATGGGCTTATGCTAAATTTGATAATTTAGTATATATATGTTATCAATTTTTGAGTTTTGTGCTTAAATTAGAATTTTTAAATAGTAGGCATATTGAATAAATCCAATTTTCTGCACTTAGAATTTAAATTAGATGTATGTGGCAGTTAGTGCTTTTCTTATTATTATGGAGTTGAATAATGAATATAAATTATTTCTTTTTATATGGATCATTTAATTGTAATGTATACTAACTAGTTGTGGTTGAAAGTGTGTTGCTTGTTGCTTGGGTATTTAGATAATCATCATGGCACCAAAGAAGAAGACACGTGCTAGTGGAAGTGGGTAGAATTTTGATAGTAGTAAATTTATTTTAGCCGAAGTTGAGAAACGTCACACCTAGTCCCTATTGCACAAAGTTCTAGTTCTAGAATGTGGCATCGATGTCTGAAGAGCACTTCATCTTGACGTCTACAATATTATCGATGCACGGCAATCGGAGAACTTTTATGCCTGGCCAAAAGCTAAAATAATGCTGTTGGTTCATGAATTCTATGCCAATTCAATTGAACATGAAGACAGCTGAGCCTTTGTTCATGGATGTCAAGTATTTTTTGATGCTCACACTATTAATCAGTTTTAGAATACACCTGACATTGGGAACGATGAGTATAGGCAATTCATGAATGGTGACATTGATTTGGATGAAGTTCTAGGTTCCATTAGCATTTTGGGTACTAAATGGAAAGTGCACAAGGGTGTTCCAATTTCATTCAAAGCTAATGCCATGGACAACGACTACAAGGTGTGGCATCATTTCTTAGCTACGAAGATGCTTCCTCTAAAACACCTGAGCAATGTGACCAAGGATTGAGTGGTCCTTTTGTACATAATCATCACCGAAATATCCATTGACATTGGGCAATTGATCTCCAACAACATTATCATGCCAGCTTGGTCGCCATGTGACGGATTGTCGTATCCATCTTTGATCATTGCCTTGTGCCATCAAGTTAGAGTTGTTTGGTTAACCAATGAAGAGTTGTTGCATCCAAAAATTCCATTGGATGGTGGGGTCATCAATAGATTCCACATGCAGGAGCTAACCACCATTAGAGGAAGTGCATCTGTGACACCTTAACCACTATAGCATTCTCAAAATCTCTCCATGTTGCAACAAATGGAACGACTTGAGCGTTGTTCCCCACACTACCAATGTTGCCCATTAAGGAGATGATGAGGGCATATGTTGAGCATGTCAGCACGGACATGGCTACCTTCCCCATACTGTCCATTGATCCCATCTTGGATGCTGATGATGATGCTATTGCGAAAGAGGATAAGGATTTATTGCGTCTGCTAGTTTAGAGGAGCACTCTTTTTCTTTACTTTAAGGAACACTGAGGTCAGTGTTTACTTTAAGTTTGAGGAAAATTTTTATGTTTTTTTTATTTATCATATTTTTGTTTAAACTAGTTTATTTGCGTGTTAGTATTAAAAATGTGTTGAAATATTAAGTTAAAGTTGTGTACCAATAACAATTGATTTATCTATCCAATGATGAAAACTAATTGCCTTGTTATTCTTTTTATTTTTAACAAGCATGAAGATTGTTGTAGTATTTTGTGGAATTCTTGTACATAGCATAATTTTAGAAAGTGATTTCCATATTTGAGCATTATGTCTTATATTGTTTCATGATGTACATTTAGAAAATGAATTTGTGAGTGTGAATCTTTAAACTATGTTTAGAATCTTAGAATTTGTTTGATCCTTCCTTGATGCGAAATTCTAGGTTATACATAGTTAGGAAATAACTTAAGCCATCTTTGGATCAATTAGGCCTTTTCGAGCTACCATAGTCAAATTCTATCCTTAGTACACATCTTTAAGCTTGAATTTATCCTTTTCTTTGTCAACCAAAAATAAATTATCCTAGCTTGTAAATAAATTTCCAATTCCATTACCCTTATTCTTCAAGTATGTACATTGTTTTAGGATTTATATATAGACTAAACGTTGAAAAAGTCGAATAGATGAGTTTGAGAAAAATTTCCAACCATGATGTGAAGCATTGAATCTACTAACGTCAAAGAAAACAAGTTCGGGGGGATGTTGAATTGTGAATAAAAAAAATTTATGTTTGATGAATGAAAGTGAAGAAGAAAGAAAAAAAATGTACTTGGTGAAGGAACATAAGGCTATTTAGATCCTAGAATAATTATATGCTTAGGGTGATTTGAGCCTTAATATTTCTTATATCATACCTTAACCCTAGTTGAACATTATAAGTTGAATAAAGTTCTAAGGATCCTTAGCCAAGTGATGGCCTACATTAGTGGAGAAAGAAGTGAAAAATGAACATATGAAATTCTAAGCTTGTTGAGATTTGCATTAACATAATCTTTTCCAAAGTGCATGATGTTCGTTGTAAGAAACTATGCACACACAAGGAAACCTATTTGAAAAATGAGCATGCACTTGGATGAAACATGAATTTAGATAATATCTATGTTTCATTTCGAGTTTGGAAGACAAGGTAACTTATGAGGAAATTAAAAATGATCAATGTTTTGGTGCATTCTCATAGTTGATGTTTTCAAGCATGTTGTTCATTTTAGTTTTTGCTCGAGGACTAGCAAAATATTAAGTTTGAGGGTGTGATAATTCTATTATATAGAGTTATTTAGTCACATTTTGGAGTGTTAATGTAGCTAAGTCCTAGTGTTTTAAGTAGTTTTTAGGCAACTTTTATATTTTTGGTTGATTAGTGTAAAACATATGAACTTAGTTTAAATTATGTAATTCTATTTTATTTTCATGTTGGAAGTCCTATTTTTGGCTAATGTTGCTTTAGTTCTTATGTTTTAGATTTTCAATTACATAAAGTCAAGCGGTGACAAACTATGCAATGAAGACTAAATGTAGATTGTCACTGAATATGTTGTGGTAATTCACATATAACTCGAGATACAGAGTTTTGATTAAGTGATTTTTAGACCATAAGAAAGATAAAAGATAGGTCTACAACTTTTATGTTGACTATTTCACCCAAATTAGCCTTGAGGTAGGAGAAACTCGCATTGCAAGATGAGGCATTGTAGTAGATTACACAAAATTAGCATAAAAGTAAGTAGTGCCGCCACCGTGTAGAACCCAATGTTGCAGCGCCCAGGAGAAGCATAATGGCATCCATTCAAAAGCCCGAGAGTCCAGCGCTACAATGCCCAAAAAGGAGCCCCTGGCTCAGAATGGAAAACCAGCACAAAAATTTTTGAAGTCATGTGTGCAACGACACCCTTGGAACAAGGTCACGACGCTTTGATGTGTATTAATAATTTGCAGCCAATTGAGAAATGAGTTTTTAGGGTTTTCTAGAGGCTATAAATAGGTGATTTTTAGCAGTTGAGAGAGGAGGTTCAAAAAGGCAATGAATGGTAGTTTTGGAAAGAAAAGAAATAGGCTCTTCAACGAGAGAAATGAGAAGAAATAAAAAGAATCGAGGATCAAGAATCAAAGGAGGCTTTGATATTTGTTTACCTTTCATTCCCTTGTTATTTTGCTACATAAAAGTCCTTTTCTCTTGAATTAGTTATGCTTGCTATAAAAACAATGATGAACTAAATTTATTTTCTAGTATTGTGGTTATTTTATTATGTAGTTTGAATATTTGATTTTTCCTTGCTTGATATTAATGGAAATCACATGGCTTATTTAATTTTGTACTTATTGCTTTTCACTAGCTGATTATCAGTAGAAATGTATTGGGTCTCTAAATGGAACTCGACAGAAGGAGTTTAGAATAGACCATTGTTTTGAATAGCCTTTATTCGATTCACTTTAGAGTTAGGTGATAGTTTCGTGTTTAGGATAGACATATACCTAAATATCTTAGGTAGCCAAATTAGAACATGAACATAATCAACTTTTTCTAATTAATTTACATAGACATATGGGATTAATTTTGAAAAACTATGTGTGCATGATCTTGATAGAGGCATGTACATAGTGTGGATTCTAAGTTAGCCATGTATTCCATTAATCTAAGTTAAGGAGAACAATTAAGTTCAGATGAAAAATTAAAAGATACCATAATCCTAGGTTTTAATTCAATATTCGTATTAGTAAAATTTTATTTTGTTTCATTTACTTAATTTTGAGTTCATCTTTTATTTAATCAACCTTTCAAAATAGAGTACTTGGATTAGATTACATTGTTTTAAATTTAATAGTTAGTGAAAATAGGTACAAATCTCTGTGGGAAATATTACTTGTACGACCACGTGTATTTGTGTGTATTAATCCAAAAACAGTAACACCATTAATTTTCGGTGTAAACTAAGTTAACTAAGGATGAATTATGAGATATATTGTGCTTTAAGGACTTAGACGATATGTTAAGTATGCCAAGTGTATGGTAATATGCATAATGACACTTAGGCAAATTTTTATGGAAATATGCAATAAATCCTATAGCTTGAGGCTTTAATTTGAATTTGATGTGATAATTGGAGATATATGTGTATGGATATGAATTATTTGGTGTGTGATATTAACAGGAGATGATTTTGGGGTGTTAATTTTGAATTTTTGAAAGTTTGGAAAGCTGAAAATTGCCTATAAGGGAAAATGTATTGATACATTTTTGGCAAGATGAACAACATAAAGTGTATGCAAGAAATTGTATCGATACATTCTCCAATGTATCGATACATACATGATAGAATGAACATCTATTGATACATTGTTTAAATGTATCGGTAGATTTAAAGTAGAAAGCACCTATGGGAAAAAGTATCGATACATTCTCCCATATATCGATATATTTTTAGGTAGTGAACATTTTGCCTCAATGTATTGATAGATTTATACAAAATTTGTGCAAATTTATCAATACATTCCCAAATATATTGATACATCATTGAGTAGAAACAAAAAATAAAAATGGTCTCAAGCCATTTGACCATTTTAAAACAAATCCTAACTCTCTTTCTCTCTACCACTCCAAAAACCCTAACCCTTAAACAGATTTTTGAGCTTATTTGAGGCGATTTGCATCTAGGAAAACTCCTTTAAAGGTAAGATTACACTTTTTTATAGATTGATTTTCAATTTAATTAGTTAATAACCAAGAAATCTAGTTTTTTACACTTTGGTGTATCCCTCTCAATTTGCTAGAATTTGGGAGCTTAGCTCCTTATTGAAGGATTTGAGCTTGAATGTTGAATTGCTAAGAATTTTATTATTTTTAGTAAAGCTAGGTATTTTCAAAAGCCAAGAATTTAATTAATATTTTGATATCTGATGTGTTCTAAGGGGGAAACTGAATTATTTGACTCATTGGTGAGTCAGAGGAAGATTGGAGGCTAAAGTTGAGCTTAATGGTGAAAGCACCTTCGATTTGTCACTATGAGTGAGTTAATTTAAAATGTATGTGATGCATGATGCATGACAGATGCGCTGCACTAGTACTAAATTTTGCATGTAAGCCTAAATGAACATGCTTAGGCTAGATAACTAATTTTATATGAATGTGTATATGTATATATATGATTATATGTGTTGTGATGTGTGTACTTTTGACACTTGGTAGCCTATTTGATTGTGTTAGCCTAGACTAGGAAGTCTAGAGAATACAATGAGTGTCTAGAAGTAGATCACCCTAGACATTTAACCTTTGGTGGATTATGAGCCTTTGATGCCTTAGAGATTTTAGAAGAACTCAGAACCACATCAAGCTTATAGATGATTAAAGCTCATTTGATATGAATTATGATTTATGTGGACATATGGAATGTCAAAGGCATGATGGCCTTATTTTTGGATTTGTGTTTCATCTGATGGATGAATTTCGGACATTGATTTGATTTGAGGTTGAGTGGAGTCCCTTTCCCTTTGTGACTTTGTTATGTCCTTGTGAGGATGGTGGTAATCAGGGACAGTAGTATTAGTCTCACCTACAATACTTTGATGCCACCAGTTCGAGAGTGATGCTATCCATTGGGAGAGTACTTTGGATGATAGCTTTGATTCTTTGCCCATTGTTTCAACATGGGCGTGATTTGGCTTTTTGCCAACGGCTTTGCCCTGAACATGATTTGACTCCACTAGTTGGCCATCGTGCATGATTTGTTGATGTCCATAGGAGGACCATTCCATGGTTGTGATTTGATTTTGTGTATGACATGAGATAGCCTCGGATACGCTTAGATAATTTGGTCTGAATCTAATATGATACTTCGATGAGTAGAGTGTGCCATTAAGAATGATTTGAAATGGCTAAAGAACAAGCCCAGTGATACATATGATATTTGTGGAGACTCCTTAAGGATGATGATTTCCCCTAACATTGAAGATGCATGCTAAAATTGTTTAGTTGCACTCTAATGCATTAAGTGATTATTTGTTTACATATATGATCTTGATTTATTTGCAGCTCTCACTAAATATTAGATGACTCATCCATTTGTTGCACCATGTGCAGATAAATAAGCCACAAGACTATATGGTAAGGGTCTTCTAGTGACAAACCAATTTTGGCATCCGGTAGGCCTCCACCCGGCATGTCCACTCCACTATGTTTGTTGTGAGCTTGTATTAAGGGTTGTTAAGTACGAATCCACTTTGATGGCCAATGTATGGCCTTATGAATATTATGTATGAATTATATATTGGGGATAAAGTTTTATATTTGAAGGTAAATTTTATTTATAAATATTTGATTATGAAATCCCTCGACTATATGTTATGCGATTTGAAATTTTGAGGTTTACTAGGGTCTCGAAGGCTTCGCTTGCTAGGCTCGTGTATCGGTCACAGACCCTCAAGTTTGGGTTGTGACAATCACCATTAAGAAGCTCTTCACTTAAATGTTTATCCAATTTCATTTTTTTCCACAAATCCACTTTAATGCTCATTTCTCCTTTGTGAATGCAAATTGGTTTTACACAACAACTCTGCCAACAACCTACCTTAAACTGTTAGTTAAAACTTTTGCCACCAGGTTGTAAAGACTGCCAACAAGACTTATGGGTCGATAATCATTCAGACTCTCGAATTAGGCCACTTTGGAATAAGTGATATGAAGGAAGAGTTAAGCCTTTTATCCAAGAGAGCTCCAATATTGTAACAGGTTCTGAAATGAAACTTGAAATAGACAAAAAGGAAAAAAGCTTCCACTTATTTCTAGAGGTGTTTAAAGACCGTGTTATCGATCTAGGTTCGCAAACCTGACCCGATATGCATTGGCTTAGGCATAAATTTTACATCCAAATCAAACTTAATCCAATTAGACCTTTTTAATAAATAATATATTTATTTAATTTCATTTTTAAAATATATTTAAACTACTAATGTGAAAGAACTTTTACTATTTAACAATAAACAAGAAGTACATGGTGGGCCAGACCAAGCTCAAGCTTTGGTTTTTCAAAAAAACCTAGAGGTTCTGTACGCCTAACTTTGAACCTTCAAATACGTAGTTATTCCCTTGTTCTTTTTCTTTTTTGTTTTAAATTTTTTGTGTGTGTACAGCTTGTCCTTATGTCTTATTGCCTGAAAGATGGTTCAATAAAGGTTTGTTCCTCTAAACAGACGTTAGTGAACTTATATGCCATGTGGTAAAAAGTGGCATTTCTATGTCTACAGGACAAAACTCAACTATCTCAATTTTGGAAAAAAAATGAAATTATCCTTTACACTGACGTTAGAGTTTTCAACCTTCATAAAATGAGATTAGAGAATGGACACGTTTCATATTAAGGTGTATTTATAAAAATTAATAAATAAATAAATAAATTATTAAATGAATATAATCTAACTTGTTTGTAGAGTTTAAAACAACATTGTCAATGTAGACAGTAATAATTAAAAAAAAAAGGTGTAATTGATTTCATGGGCTCAACTGGAATTTACACTCTTCCTAGGCATGATAGATATTAATGAGAATCTATACTGAGATTCAATTCACCATATATGTATAAGATATAAAAGATGATAAGATTACCATAATGCTCTTAGGGCAATTTCCTGGTATAATAAAACTAATTTTAGTAAAATATTCAAATCCTCATCTATTTCCAAAAAAGAAAAATAAAAAATAAAAAAAAATTCCAAACTCTTCTACTAATTAACTCGCTTAAGCCTATCCTGTAATATCAAAGAAAATGAAAGTAAGAGTTTTTATTCTAATTACCCAAAGCAAATAATAAATAATCCTATTCTTTTACAATAATAAATTTTAATCCGAATCATATCAAGAAACCGGTAAGGTAACTGCTAAATTAGCAAGTACCCTATTAAAGCTAAAATCTATTTATATAGTTAAAAGTGGTGCAAGAACTGGGTACAAAAAACCTGACCCGATCATAAATTCAATAATAAAAATAAATTTAATTATTTTTATGCATTTTATAACCAAACTTTAATAAATTCAAAGGAAATTTTATTTTTCGACAATTTATAAATTTTAATAAATAATTCATTAATTATGGGTAATACATATATTAAAAAATAATATAAAACTCAGAATTATTATTACAAAATTTAATATCTTACTTTAATATGCCGAATAGATATAAATTTAAATACTATCCATTGTGGCCTCTAAATCAAAAGATGACAAAATATCTAGCGCGATTTGCGATTGTTCCCAAGTCAAGCAGCCTAGTTGTGGTCCGAAGTATACCTAAGAAACGATAGAATCAGTTACTGCTTGACTGTGACTTTTCTTTGGTCATTGTTCATATACCAACCAATTTTCCTCGTAACATGATCTCAAAAGACAATTACCTTTCCATCTGGAATACCATCAAAATTAAACGCATTTGGACTGGATTGTGAATTGTTTTTTACGAACATGGACTTGGCTTTATTACCTTAAAGTCGTAACGAAGAAAGACTAAGACTTGATATGCTTTTGGGGTTAACAGTCTTTGGATTTTATCAATACTTGGGACAAATTAGATGGTTTGGCTTGGCACCCAAGTTGCATATCACCTTAAGACGCCTCCTCTTGTCTATTCATAGCTCCATAGACTAGTAAATAAATTTGGTTTTCACCATTATCTTTTTATGAGATTATTTATACAAAGCAAGAAAGTGTAAATATTATCAAACAAATTTCAACATGCATTGACATATGTATTTTTACTAAATAATTGAAAAATCAATAAAAAAAATTAAATCAAACCTGTACATGATGTACTAGTTAAACAAGTTACGTGATCATGTACAAGCCAACCTGATCTTACTTTCCGTATAATTTCATCTAGTGAAAAGGTTTTTTAAGCAATTCCACAAAAGAATATTTGCATGAGAAGGTAAATCTCCGCCGTTAAAAAGTATAGCAACTAAGGCTTTACAGTGAAAATATGTACCGTTATGAATTCGATTTTTCTTTGGTAAAAAAAAAATTAATAATAATAATCTAACCCTACTGGCCTTCTACGACCTTTGCTGCCTGGGGAAAAAACTAAGCGATTGTACCAAACCTTTATTTAACACAATGGGGAAGGAAGAAGATTCTGAAAACGGAACTCATTTTCGAAATTTCATTACCAGCAACTCCAACTCACATTCCTAAATTAATTAATCTATTTCTTCTCATGCTATTTTCAATTTTGAAATCTGTGTGTACAACATCATTGTATATATATATATTTCTTTTCAAAAAGAAAAGTGATGTTTTCAAGAGCACTACCCAACTGTAGAAGAGGAAATATATTCCTCTTGATGTGCACCACAATGTGTGGAACGTTTTCTGTATAATTTCCAAGAAAGAGACATTCACAGGGGGACACCAAAAAACAATAATAGAAACGTGAATCAGTTACAGAACTGATTCAGGATTAGACATAAACCGAAAATTATTTTATGTGTGGAATTTTGAATTTCCTATACAGATGGCTTGAAAATGAAGAGTGCAAATAAGGATATTCCTAAGTGCTTGTTTGCCCAATTACCATATCCACAGCAACGTAATCAAAGTCAAGAATATGCCGTGTCAAAAAAGGCGTTCATTTTTTGAAGTGGTATATGGCTGAACAATAAATGCACGTCTTTTGTTTAAAGAGTTAGGAGCAAATTAATGTCCCTTCTTAAATAAAGAACAAAAAATCAGTGTCCATTTTGTGTATACTAGAATAGCTAAAATTTAATTTGTCAAAGGAATTACAGTATGAACTCATTTTAAAATGTAATTCGTGTAAGAGCAGCAATTGATTTCGTTAAAAATATTTTCCTTTGTTTTAATGTGAAAGCAGAGGCCGCAGCTACTCTAAATTAGAAGATTGATTACCGCACAATGGGACACCATTGCGTGTTCGCGGCCCAAGACTTTTCAGAGCTTTGTGAAGATAAGGTCCAGTTGAAGTTAGACAACCAGTTGGATGATGAAATTAGGCTGGCGTTTGTGGAAGATTTTCATTGCATGAAAAAATTTTCCATCGAGTAATTGACTTGGAAAATGCAAGTGGTGGAATAGGGAGCATATTCCTGTCTATATAAGGGCCGCTAAGAAGGGATGCTGGCAGTGGAGTGTCGGCCTCTCGATTTTTCTTTTCCTTTGTTTCCTCTCTCTAGAACCCCCATGGGTAAATCCAATTTAGCTGGCAGCTTTGGTTTTATGGCTTCGACAATGCTGCTCTTTGGCCTGCTAGTGGCTTCCCTACGCACCACAAGTAGTCTCCCTCTCTTTTTAAATACATATATATTAGTAAATATATAGAAGAAATAGGAAAGTGTGTATATATATGTGTATATGTGTGTGTATGTGTACGTGTGTCTAATATCTTCAAAAAATTATTAAAAGATAATCATATTTTTAAACTTTATGGCATCTAACCATTTTAATTTGAAAAGATAATTATCTTTTGTTTCATTAAAGATAGAGAAACTATTACGATAATTTTGATTGATTGAATAGAATAGAGCAGAAATTCGTGATAATAGAATATGATTGGAGTAGGATGGATTCTATAGTTGGTTTATGGGAAAGAATAGCTATTCTGGACATTTTCTTATTTTTGGTTGGCAAATAGAGTAATTTGGTTACGTAATTAACAATAGAAATCATTATTAATTATACATGCAGGTGCCCAAGTAGGTGTTTGTTATGGAATGCTTGGCAACAATTTACCCCCAAGGCCAGAAGTGATAGCTCTTTTCAACCAGAGGAACATCAGAAGAATGCGACTCTATGGTCCAGACCAACCTGCTCTCCAAGCTCTTAGAGGCTCCAACATTGAGCTGATGCTAGGCGTTCCCAATGATAAGCTTCAGGGTCTCGCTGCCAGCCCAGCCAATGCAAACGCCTGGGTCCAGGACAACGTTAGAAACTATGGTAACGTTAAATTCCGCTACATTGCTGTTGGAAATGAAGTCAAACCTTCAGATCCGGCTGCACAATTTGTAGTCCCTGCCATGCAAAACATTCGCAATGCAATTGTTGGAGCTGGCCTGGGGAACCAAATCAAAGTTTCCACAGCAATCGACACAGTGACCCTCGGAGAATCTTTCCCTCCATCAAAAGGGTCTTTTAGGCCTGATTACCGACCACTTCTCGATCCCATCATTCGCTTCCTGGTGAACAACCGAGCCCCATTACTTGTTAACTTGTACCCTTATTTTAGCTACGATGACAACTCGGATATCCGTCTGGACTATGCTCTTTTCACAGCACAAAATCCAGTAGTCTCGGATCCTCCCTTGCAATATCGTAACCTTTTTGATGCCATCTTGGATGCTGTTTACGCTGCCCTGGAGAAAGCTGGTGGGGGTTCTTTGGAGATTGTTGTATCGGAGAGTGGATGGCCTTCAGCGGGAGGTAGGAAACGAGGAGCAACAAATATTGATAATGCAAGAACTTATAACCAGAACTTGATCCAGCATGTGAAAGGAGGGACGCCAAAGAAGCCTGGAAAGCCTATAGAAACTTATATTTTTGCCATGTTTGATGAGAATAACAAACAGGGTGAAGAAATCGAAAGACACTGGGGACTCTTTCTACCAAATAAGCAGCCCAAATACCCAATCAACTTTAACTAAGGAGATGCTGAAAATCTTTAGGAGAAGGCTTTTCAGCCATGTTATTGTATTTTGCCAAATAAGAGCATAGCGCTTGTCCCTGCTAAAAGACGACAAAGAAAGAATCTACCTGTTATTGTGAGAAATTTTCGAAATAATAAAACTCGTGTGACTTATATGTGATGGTAAAAATTTACATCTTCTTCAAAGACATCGTTATTTACTACGAATTGTTTCTCCTGAAAAGAGATGTATTTAAATCAAGATAAAAAAACCAAAAAGAGACTCCGCATAGGGATATTTGTAGAACAGAGCAGGGGAAGCAAAAACAGAACAACTTTCATGTAATTAACTAAGCCCCGGAACTTAGTTGAGGAATTTTTACAAACACTGGATACACATATTGATTTATACATGGAAATCATTGCATTTGGTACACTAAAAACCACTAGCAAGTACTAAACACAAGTTCAATGTTCTCTACATTCAACTACAACGGAACTAGCAACAAAAATATTTAAATAGACATTCCATTTTATCTAAGATCATTTAATATGAAAATAAAAAATAATTTAAATTAAATGATTTTAAACAATTAATCAATTTCAATGTCTAGGCTTAAAAGTAATGCTTAACTCATTAATTAAACTTGAAATTCACTTTATTAGTTTTAGTGGAGATTATATTCCTTAATTAGGTTGATGAGCTAAATTGTTAATTGGAATAGTTGAAAGAAGAAATAGAACTCTTTTAGAAATGGTTAGATTAATAATATCCTATGCTAATCTTCCAATCTCATTTTGGGGATATTGTATTCAAACTACTAAGTACTTGCTCAACTTTGCACCATCTAAGGTTGTGCCTAAGATACCAAACAACTTATGGACAGGGTGTAAATCATTTGTATGCCATCTGCAAACTTGGGTTTGTTCTCCCATGTTTTAAAGCTTGAGTCCACAAAGATGGAACCAAAGATTGAGGTGTGTTTGTAAGTAGGGTATCCCAAGGGAACAAGAAGTTATTACTTCTATAGTCCTCAAGATAAGAAAGTTTTTGTTAGTACAAATGCCTCTTTCTTAGAGGAATAGTTTGTGAGAAATCACAAACCTAGAAGTAAAATTGTCTTTAGAAGAATTGTTTGATCCTTCAGATTTAAATGTTAATCCTGAACAAGTCATAATTGAGTTTGATTCAAGGATTGAATCAAAAACACAACTTGAACATCAATTAGTGGTGCCTCAACATAGTGGGAGGTTTGTGAGACAACTAGAAAGACACATGAGTTTGGGGGAAAGCATGATTGCACTCTTAGATGAATATAAATCTGACCTTATTACTTATAATGAAGCTATTAATGATGTTAATGTTGAGCAGTGGCATAAGGTAATGAAACTTGAGTTAGAGTCTATGGATTCAGACAAAATCTAGACTCTAATAGATCCACTTAAAGGGATAAAGCCCATATGATGCAAATGGATTTATAAGAGAAAAAGAAGAAGTGATGGAAAGGTGGAGACCCTCATGGCTAGACTAACAGCCAAAGGTTTTATGTAGAGAAAAAGGATTGACTATGAGGCAACCTTCTCGCGGATTGCTATGCTTAAATCCATTAAGATCTTTTTATCTATAGCTACACATATTCATTATGGGATATAGTAGATGGATAATAAGATCGTATTTTAAATGTGGATCTTGGAAAGCGCATTTATAAGGTTTCATTGAAAAAGGCCATGAGCATAAGGTCTATGAATTGCATAAGTCCATTTATGGGCTTAAGCAAATATCTTGGTGTTGGAACATAAGATTTGATATTGTTATCAAATCATATGGTTCCAACAAAATGTTGATGAATCTTATGCCTATAAATTGATATAGGATAAAAAGGTTATTTTCCTAATTGTTTATGTTGACGACATTTTACTCATTGGGAATGATGTAGGAATGTTGTCAACAGTTAAAAGTTGGTTGAACCAATAATTTGATATGAAGGATTTGAGAGAAGTTAGTTATGTTTTAGGGATCAAACTTATAAGGGATCGTAAGAAAAAGTAGATAGCATTGTCCCAAGCATCCGACATAGACAATATTTTGGCCAAGTTTGCTATGTGAGATTCCAAGAATGGTTTTATGCCCTCTAGACATGGAATAAAACTTTCTAAAGAGATGTCACCTAAAACTCTAGAGGAAGTTTAAAGCATGAGACAGATTCCATATGCATCTATTGTTGGAAGTCTCATGTATGCTATGCTATACAATAGGCCAGATATCTGTTATGCAATTGGATTGGTTAACAGATTTCAGTTGAACCCAAGTATGGAGCACTAGGCTACAATCAAGTGCATTTTTAACTATCGTCATGGAACGAGGAATTACGTACTTGTATATTCTGGAAGTGACCTTGTGGTAATAGGGTACAATGATTCAGATTTTCAATATGATGTTGATTTTTGGAAATTGACATCAAGATCTATTTTCACTTTAGGAGGAGGAACCATAGTTTGGAAGAGTGTAAAGCAGTCTTATATTGCAGACTCTACTATGAAGGCAGAGTATGTCACAGCTTGTGAAGTTGCAAAGGAAGTTATATGGCTTTGCAAGTTTCTTATGGACCTTGAATTGATTCCAAATGCGAATAAGCCAATTACACTCTATTGTGATAGCAGTGGCTCACTCAAAAGAACTATGGAATCATAGAGCAACAAAACATATTGAAAGGAAATATCATCTCATTTGAGAGATCATACAACATGGAGAAGTGCTTGTAATGAAAATTCCAACAAAGCAGAACCTCGTTAATCCATTCATGAAGACTTTAGCATAAAATGGCTTCGAAGGTGTTAATCCATTCATGGAGACTTTAGCATAAAAGGGTTTCGAAGGTCATTTAGAAGGTCTTGGGATAAGGAATATTTCATTTTTTCTTTAAGGCAAAAGGGAGCACTACCAAGAAACAAGGTATTATAGATGGAAATTTTTGTTAGTAATAATTATGATTCCGTCGGTATGTCACATTATCGACGGAAATACTAATAAAAATTTTTGTTGATATTCAGTTGTAGATACCATCGTTGGTAAAAGCAAATCCGTTGGTAATGAAAAATTCTGTTGGTAATTTATTGACCAAATTTTTTGTTGGCAATTCCATTGGCAAAGGGTTCATTCTGTTGGCTGAGTTTTTAGTTGGCAATTGGAAAATTCCGTCACTAATTTCCGTTAGTGTTTTCCAACAAAAAATTCTATCTATAAATTTTTTTTTTCAAATTAAAACTTAGATTAACAATCTAAGATATAGCTTTAATATTGGAGAATTGGTCTATAAAAGCTAAAGCTATGACTTCGTCCAATGGCCAGAGATATGATCATGGCAGCCTTAACTTTGTGTTCAAAAAACCTTATTTTTTAAAGATAATTCTCAAGAATATTATTGATTATGGAAACTAGTGAGTAATCTTTTTTCAATCAATTATAAAATATAATTTTGAATGCAATTTTAAAGTCTGATGCATGCCAGGAATATCTTTCATACAACAGACTTTCGAATCACATTCAAAATTATGTTTTTTATTGAAAAAAGATTACTTACTAGTTTTTTTATTATCAATAGCATTTCTAAGAATTATCTTGAACAAATGAGGTTTTTTGGACCTAAAGTGGAGGCTGTTATGAGCATCTGATCTTTCTTTGGCCATGATAAGAAGCCATAACTTTAGCTTTTGTAGATCACCTACTTCTTCAATATTAAAACCCAAGCTTATATTATTAATCTAAGTTTTAATTGAGAAAAAAAAAAGAAGTTTTAACTCATATGTATCACAAAACTTTCTGTTGCAAACTAATTCACGTGACCTCCCTTTCATCGTATAGAAATTTAATCTAAAAATTGTTGGAGGAATACATTAAATAAATTTAATATTATATAATATTACTTATTTAATTAATTTCTTAATTGCTAGTTATAACATATTACATTAAACCTTAAACCTTAAATAAATAATTAAATTAACTCACTAAACACCTTAGTTTATTTAAATGTTTTTAAAATCAAATAATATTACTAATTTAGTTAATTGCTTAAGTAGAATTAACATTTTTTCATTTGATTAATTTAATCATTTATTTTATTTAATAAAACATTAATTCATTTAAATAATTTTAAATTTTAATAAATTTACTAATTTAATTAATTGATTAATTGGTAATTTAAGATTTTTCACAATTAGTTACTTAACTCATTAACACCTTAATTTATTTAAGTATTTTTAAAATTTAATAATATTATTAATTTAGTTAATTGCTTAAACTCAAACATTTTTTCATTTCATTAGTTTAATTATTTATTTGTAATATTACAAATTTAAGTAATGGCTTAATTACTTATAACACATTACATTACTTAATTAAATAATTGGTTTAATTAACTCATTAATTAACATCTTAATTTATTTAAATATTTTAAAAATGAAATAATATTACTAATTCAGTTAATTGCTTAATTACTAAACATTTAATTAATTTAATAAATCCTTAATTAAATAATTATAAATTTTAAGATATTTACCAATTTTCTTTATTACTAAATTTACATTTAATAAAACCTTGCTAATTTTCTTAATCACTAAAAATTTAAAGGATTTCATGCCTAAAAATTCATTAATGTTTACTTATGCCCATGAATTAACATATTCAACAACCAAAATGCCAACATCCATGAGCCAACACAGTATTCCCAATTAAAATACTAGCAACAATGAATCACATAAACAACTAGAATCAATACAAAATATCAGTAATCAATCAATCTAACTATGACTCAACACATTATTCCCAAACTATAAACAACAACCATGAATCAACACTCTAGACAACCAAAATACCAGCAACAATCTCAAAATACAAGCAAACCTAAACCCTAAATATCAAAAAAATCTACCCACGAGATGATTCCCAAATATAATAACAAAATCTAAACCCAAATATATAGTAAATTAAAAGCAAGAAAACCTTACCTTCTAGGCAATACAAACACACCACTAGTCGAAGGAAAATTGAGAAACTCAAATGGAAAGGGGTGATTGGAGAAATGGGAAAAACATGAGGAAGGGGACTCGAAAGTGGGAAGGTTAGGCAGAGGTTGGCATGGGGCATTGGTCATCGACAGAGGTGCATTCAGGTGGGGTGAATGGTAAGGCAACCAGAGAGAAAAGAGACAGTAGAAGGGAAAGAAGAAAAAAGGAGAATTGAGTAAAAGGAGAAATCAAGGGAAAATCCCCCGTGGGGATTTTTATATTACTTACAGACGGAATCACCAACGAAAGATTCCGTCGGTAATGAAAATAAGAATAGAAGGGGGAAAACTCCCGTCTATGAATTTTAATTATTAATTACCAACAAAATCACTGACAAAATATTCTGTCAATAAATAAAAAAATAATATCGAGAGATTTCTGTCTGCAAATCTGTCCATAATGTTATCAATGTCTCACTAAATTACCGACCACTTAGTTTGTTTGTAAAATGTTTAGTAAATTCTGTTAGGAAACTATTACCAACGAAATTATTTCATCGGTAAATTTTACGCCATTTTGCTATTCATGTGCACCATTATATTATCTACAAATCATCAATGGACTGAGTTCTATCAATATTTTTCATTGATAATCCATCCATTCTTCTCATATTCTTCTCCCGTCTGTAAAACCTATTTTTTTATATTGGAAATTGTTAGGAATTTGAGAATATAGGGCCTTGGAAAGTAAGAGTATATATTCTCATGTTTAAATTCCATTTAATTTATTTGTATTGAAAGTACATTTTGATAATGAGATGATGAGTTTGTTTTAAGTAAGGATTGATTATCTAGTTATAAAGGTACCATGATTTTATCGAGATATTAACATACATTTGTATGAAGAGTCATACATAGGAGACTTGTATTTTAATTGAATTTAAAAATAGTTCATAGTTGAATAATAAAGCTCGTCACTTTATTATGTTAAGATTGTAGTGTCCAAGATTACTTCTAATGAAAACAATGTGATTCCCTTCAAGAGAATGAAGAGTCTTAAATGATTAGAGTAGTTAACTTTGAGTAATGACACTATCAAGTGAACTGGAATCACTTGAGAAATAATTTTTAAGTTAGGTCACTCCTTAAATCTTAATCTCATACTTATGCTTTCACTTATGGTAGAACTATAATCTTAATAGATAATGGACTCGTGCTTTATCTTTTTATAATCTTTGATATACCATGGGTATGATCATCTTAATTTGTTGATCTAAACTTCATATGTTGGGATTATAATTGAGGTAAGCATCCAGGAATATATATCCATAAAGTAGAGTTCATAGCATTAACATCACTTCTAATGATTTCAAGAAGATTGGTAATTAATCTAGGCTTGGAGATTGATGAATTAGCTTCTCATCATATCTTTATACTCAAAAGATTAGATATTGAGTATTCGATCACTAATCGGATGAAATCTAAGATTAGGGGACAAAATTGATATAAAAGGTAAAACTGTAAAATTACCTTTTGTCATTAGGTGGCTATGATGGTTCACAACATCAGGTTTGCAATTGGACAGACCAATATTAAATTCTACATATTAGATATTTCTCGTAATTATAGATAACTCAAGAGTGCAACCATGAATCTATGGTGGAGTGATTCCGTGGGTAATAAATTGAAATTATATTTAATGAGAGTAAGAGATAATTCTATATTTATTGAAGCTTGAAATATATACGTCCAATGCAATTCCCTACTTAGCTTTGTAGAATCCAACTCGTTTAAGGTGGAATGCGTGTTTAATTATTTATGCAAATTAATGTTCAAATTTAGTAACTAAGTGTTATCTTAATTAAGACAAGAGTTGTTTTAATTTAGACAAGGTGCATATAATGTCTTAATTATAGACATGTATATACGTAAGTTGATTGAGACAAGAGTTGTCTTAATCACATTTTTTTTTGGTTAGTCAAAATTGACTTAATATAAAATATCTTTTATTAAGATAATTATTGACTTGCAAATAAAAATAATAATGGAGGAAATTTAATTATAAATATAAGAATTAAAATTGTTAATTCTTTATTTATAATTAGTTATGAGATAATTATATTACTCCATGTGTGATAAGGATTTCCTTATCTTATTATTAATTCTATTTAATTACATATGGATAATAATAAAATAGAATAATCCTAATTTGACATGGACTAGCAATAATAAATAAATAAATAATTTATTAATTATAATTGTGAATGGTAAATATTAATTTAATTTTAATTAATTAAATTATTAAAAGGGAGTTTTAAAAGAGAAATACCTCTGTCCATTAAAAAAATTAAATAAAGGCAGAAAATCACATTATAAATATGTGATTTTGGCCAAAACCCTAGCCATCTTTTCTTGATAGCCAAACTCCTCCATCTCTCTATCTCTTTTTAGTTTTTCTTCTTGCTCATGATAATTTTAGTTTATAGAATTATTTTTAAATCAAATTGTTTTTAAAATTTAGTTAAGTTCTTGAGTTTATGTTAGGATATAGTAACTTTTAGTTATTTTTCTAATTAGTTTATTTTTATTAAGTTATTTTATTTTATGATTTTTATATTTATTTATTTTAGTTTAGTTGTTATTTATTTATTTTTATGCTTTTGTAAGATTCTAAAGAAATAAAACTCAATTTGTTGAAGAAAGGCGTTTAAAGAACCAAGGCCTTGTTCATATATATTACGGTATTTTGATCATAACATCCACTCAAAATATCCAAATGATTCAATTCTTAGGTCATTGAAAAGCTAAGAGACAGAGCTATAATTTTTATGAAGATCACTTTGCCCAATTCTACTTCGAAGATGGAGAAAATTGCATTGAAAGTTAATGGATTGCAACAATTAGGAAAAGAAAACCTAAAGCCAAGTGAGCATTGCGGCGTCGAAAGGGAGAATTTGAAGAATCAATGCAGGAAAGAAAGGTTGCAGGCTCATTTAAGTAGTATGAGCTCTACAATTATTCTAAGCCCACATTAAGAGCCATTAGGTTAAAGTAGTGTAATTTTAGGAAAATTAGGTTAAGGTTTGAATATAAATAGATAGTTTGAGGAGAAGTTAGCCATAAGAAGAAAACCCTAAGAGAGGTTCAAGAAGTTGGAAGTTGAGGCAGAAGATTGAAGATCAAGACTGTCAATTTTTGTTTATTTTTTTCTTCCTTAGCTTTTATTATTCTTGTTACTCTTGATGGCCTAACTTTATATGTTATTATGTTATCATTTCAATTATGAGTAGCTTATTTTCAATGGGATTGAATTGTTTATTCTAATTTGTTCTTAATGTTTTTAATTGTCTAGTCACCAATTAAAGTGATTTAGAAACCCAAATATAACTTAAGAAAGAGCATATGATCATATTTATTTGCTTGGATGAATAAACTAATTTTTTTATAGGATAGAGATATACCTATATATTATATGCAGCCAGATTTAGAGAATGAACTTAATGAGTTAATGTTAATTTCAATTCATATAGAAATATAGTGTTATGATTAAAATAGATATTTTTATAAGAGTATCGAGAAAGCCTTATAAATAATTGAGAACTCTAGGTTAGCAATTCAACTCATTGGAAAAGGTTAAGGAAAAGAGGTAAGATTTAGATGAAGTGTAAAGGATATTGTAATCCTAGGCTTGTTTAATTTGATTTTTACCCAATTTTATTATTGCTTTGCTTTTCCTTTAGTTAAATTCTTGTTAATTAGATTTTGTTAATTTAGGTATTTGATTTTAATTGTTTGGATAAGATTAAATTGTTCTAATTTTAATACTTAGTAAAGTTTTAGATAAATTCTCTATGGGATCGACACTCTACTTGCCATAATATTATATATTTGATACATATACTTACGTAGGTAGAAAATTAGAACAAATAGCCCCCTTTAGCAATTTTCTACAAGCGTCACACAAAGAAAAATTGCCATAGAAGAAATTGAGAGAAAACTATCTAGTTACCATCTTGACAAATTATTCCACACCTAGCCCACTCTAGGTTTGAGATTAAAAGATTCTTGAAGAATAAGTGATAAGTTAAATTGGTCTAGAAATCCAATTAATTGGTGTAGTGGTGAATTCATTACAATTCACTAGAAGAGAAGAATCAAATATATTCCTAGTGCGAAGTAGGTCATATTCTTACTTTTAATTCTTTAATATTGTTGCAATTATTCAATGATTTGCATGATGTATGATTGTGAATTTCTGCTTGTGTAAATAGGATAAATTGTTTCTGTAGCTAGAAATTTTTTGAAATCCATAGGTTACACAACCACAAGCATACACCATGATCCACATCCATCAATACTTCTATTTCTCTAAAGCTTTATCTTTTTCCTTTCTTTTACTTTTGCTATTTTGTTGATTTTGAGGTTGACTGATGCTTGATTTTCAGAGTTTAAGGTCACATGGAGTTTAACTAAAGTCTTGGCATGTGATAATTGATATTAGAGCCAAGAGGATCGAAGAGAGAGATGCATTCCATTGTTGACTAGTTTGCATCCACTTAAGAGATAAAGGATACCAAAGGTGCAACCAAACAAGTTAAGTTGAGTTCTAGGGACATGTTGTTCACTTTTGATGGTCTAGTATCCAAGGTGAAGGTGACTGTGGGTGGAATGAGGTATAGATTCGAGGAGGTTGAATGCAACATGAAGGAGCTAGGGTCTTGAGACGACAAGCTTTTGTGAAGAGTTGTAGTCGATCCCCAATGAGATGTTGGATAGTTGAATCAACAAGATGTGGAACTAAAGGAACTAATTAAAGCGCTTTAATAAGAGGTGATTGGACTCATGGATGAGTTTTCCATATTGAAGGTAACCACGGGGGGTGGTGTGCCGTTTGCTTAAATGGGCACTTGGTTGAAAGTGCCCAAGCATAAAGAGTTTTGAGGTTATAAAGAGGCCAAAGATGTCGATAACTTTTTGTGGAGCTTAAATAAGTACTTCAAAGTAATGAGCATCATGGAAAATGCTTTATCAATCAATTTAGCATTTATGTACTTGGGGAACACAACCTTTTTATGGTGCTAGCATGAGTGTGATGAAAAGCTTAGGAGGAACAACTATCAACACTTGGCGGAGTTTTGAATGGGTTCTGGAAATAGTTCTATCTTGAGTATGTTAAGGATAAGGCACACTGAAAGTTTAGGAAACAGACCTAACAAAGTGATGTAAGAGAATATGTTAAAGAATTCTCTGAATTGTAGTTGCAGATTAGCAATCTTAATGAAAAGAGACATTGTTCACATTTATGGATGATTTGAAGTTATGGGCAAAGCAAGAACTTCAGCGTAGAGACGTCCAAGAACTTATGCAAGCCATAGTGGTGACTGAAAGTCTAATTGGGCTCCACTTATCTTAGCCTAAGAAAAAAGGCAATGGTGAAGGAGAGAAAGATAATGGATCAAAGGAAAAGGTTGACAAGAAGTCAGCACACCATCAGACCTAGGCAATTGCCATGTGCAAAAAGCATGTGGCCATCATGATGGATAAAAGGGGTCCAAGCAACGAGAGTGGCAACTAATGTGTAGAGAGACCTAATAAGTGGTTATAATTGGAAAGCTTCATCTTGTATAAGGAGGATAATACCTATCAAACTACTTATACAGTCCGAGAGAAAAGCCAGTGCAGTGGCAAGTAGTGCCATCATTCGCGATTAGGGAAGCTTAGGAGCGAACTGAGATTTAGTAGCATCATGTTTCACCCAATGGAGCAACAAACAGCAATGGAATTTCATATATTCTAAAAGAGACACAAATAATGATGATAAGATGGCCATAAATAAAGGCAAGGAAACCTAAGACATAGGTGCAAAATTGTCGAGACTAGATTAGCACTCATAAGACTAGATGGTCACAACAATTGTGGATTGTTCTATAATAAGCATATAAGGAGACATCGCATTCCAAAGTAGTATGCGCAAACCAAAAATGCATAGGACAAGATCATTCAAGGTAAAGATATGCAAGAGGACGATCTCAACGTGACAATGCATAGAGAATCCATCTGTTAGCAATGAGGGCGTTGCTAGATTAAGTATGAGTGGATGTCACGGTCTAAGAGTTTAGACCAACCTAAGTCCACCAGGCAAGCTAGCAACCCAAGTAGACCAAAAGCTTAGGCAAGCCAATAACCTAGTTAGGCTAATAGCCTAGATAGCCTAATAGGCCAAAAAAGAGGCTAACTTTTGTGCCAATGGTAGAAATGTCCACACACCCCTAAGAATGTTTAATTTGATTTGAACTCTTGGATTTGCTGATGTATATCTAAATTTAAATTTAAATTTAATTAGGTTAGATTAGGATTTAATTTGAATATTATCTATTCAAATTAAATCTCTTAGCATTATCTTTATCTTGTATTCAAATTATATCTAGATAATGGGGCTATCAACCTATAAATACCATTGACTTCATTTGTAACATACAACTTGAGAAAAAAGAAATACTTACATTTCTCTAAAAGCTTTTTTTTCTTCCATTCATTTCCTTTCCTTATTTTGTGAGTTTTGAGGTTGATTTAATGTCAATTTTCAGAGTTTAAGCTTATACAAAGTTGGGTTAAAGTCTTAACCTGTGACAGATAGCCTTAGGAGTCTTCTTTAAAAGGCTTTTGAACCTTTAAATCAAAGGAAAAAGGTTATAAAAATAAAATAGAGAGAAAAATAAGAAAAAAATTCCTATAAAAATAAAAAAAACCATAGAGAAATAGGAAAGGCTTAGTTTAGTATAAAAGGGTTTAGATAGATTGTTTTAGGTGTTTTTGGGGTTTGGTGAATTGTTTGGGGATTTGTTTTTAAAGTTTTGACTGGTTGTTTTTAGATATTTGTTTTTAGGTGCTTTAGGTACGATGTGGGGAGAAAGGTTTTGAGGTTTATTGATCTATCGAAAAAAGTGTCAAGAAAAAAAAGAAGGAAGAGAAATGAATGGAAGGTCTGTTGACTCTGTATACTTTTGATGATAACAAAACATTCCTTATCTATAAGTATAGCTCTGTTTTTTAAGTGTGCAATGGTAAAATTGGTATTTTGTTGTATATCTTACAGCCCAAATACGCTAGGATAAGTCTTAAGTTCCAAGAAAGTAGTTTAAGCAAGTTAAAAGGCATTTTCTGATGTTTAATTGACTAACACATCAGTTTAATAGATCAATCAAGCCTGAAAGAAAGGATTTAGAACTTCAAGGAAGACTTTAATCAATTAATAGAAGGTTTAATCGATTAAAGTGACATTCGGAGATACATTGAGACTGTAGGAACAAGTTTAATCGATTAACAATTTAATCGATTAAAGAGCTACTAGAAAAGATATTAAAATAGGATTAATCAATTAACCATAGGGTTTAATCAATTAAAATTCAAGCAGAAGGTACCTTAACGCTTCAAAGTGAAATTTCAAGTTCAAGATGATTGTTGAAAGGTGTAAATTGAAAAAATTTGAATTCAAGAAGACTTTAATCGATTAAAGATTAAATTAATTCATTAAAGAGGACACAGAAAAGTTTTAATCAGTTAAAGCTAAGATTAATCGATTAACTTGAAAAATAGGGAGAGACCCAAAAAGACTTTAATAGATTAAAGCTCACTTTAATCGATTAAACAAGCTAGTTGACCAGATTTAAAAAATCGTTAAAGGATAAAATAATAAGCAGATTCTTTCTAAGTTGTCTCTAATGGCTAGAATTCATACTTGAAGTCTAAAAAAGGCTTTACGGTCATAAATGGATGAAAGAACCATCCAAGAGAAAGATTAGAGCTAGGAAGTATCCAAAATTTCTCTTTTCATTTGTACTTCATTCTTATCTTTGTAAAAGAGCTTTGAGCTTAACTTTGTACATCTTAGATTAACTAAGTGATTAATTGTATTCCATTTTCTTTGTATTTTTTGTCGCATTAGAGTGTGAGAAACACTCTAATGGGTAGACTAAGCTTAAGAAAGCTTAGGGAATTTTGTAAGAGTTTTGAGCTTGGATTAGAAGCTCACCTTGTAAAAGCTTGGTGGAAGCTATTAATTCCATTGGTTTAGTGAAGTTGGGTTAAAAATCCTTGATTGGGAGATTGAGCTGATGGATATAGGTCAAGGGGACTAAACCATTATAAAAACTTATGTTTTGTTCATTTCTCTTTACCTTCTTTTTACTTAGAATCTTTTATTTTTAACCCATTTGAAACATTCCATTTCAAAATCATTAAAAAGTTTCTCAAACTTAAGAGTTTTCTTCAAAATTTGTTGTGCTATTCACCACTCTTTAGCACTCTATTGGGACTAACAAGATTTGTCAAGGACAAGGAGATTGGACAAAAAAGAGGCTTTTGAAATTCTTTCTTAAAAAAGAGAAAGTCATTGTCACCATTGAAGAGTTAAGGGGGGATTGTTTAGGTTTATTTTAGGTTATATACTAAGGAATTTGGGAGTAGTGCCCTACACAACACCCCTTTGGGTGTAAAGAAAAGTAAAAAAAAAAAAAAGGTTGTCGATTGTAAAAACTCCAGAATAGTGTTGTATGAAATAGAAAGGAAGAAAAGGCAATAGACACTCCAAATGGTGCATTTAGAATAAGGGAAGCCAAATAAAAAAATAAAAAATAATATTTTTTTTAAAGAGGCACCGAACGGTGTCTAAAAAATAAAATGACTCAAAAGAATGAACTCTAAAAACCTTTGTTTTGCATTAACAAGATGATGACATATATATATATATATACATGGCTTGCTTAGAGTGCAAGTAAAGTAAATAATATAAAAGAGTTTTCCAATTGTAGACTTCTTTGGAGTGCAAGTAAAGAAAAAGGTTAACAAGGAAAGATTATATAAAAGAATAAATCCCATAAATAAAAGATCCTTCAATACTCCCCCTCAAGTTAGAGCATGAAAAGTAAAAATGCATAACTTGACCAACAGTTTATGAAATAGATCGCACCCAAGTGCTTTAGTAAATATATCAGCGAATTGATTTTGTGATGAAATTGTACGAGTAACAATAGTTTGGGACCGAATTTGCTATCGGATGAAATGGAAATCTATTTCTATGTGCTTCATTTGTTTGTAGAGGATCGGATTAGAAGTGTGGATAGCAGTTTGATTGTCATAGAACAAGGGAATTCTTTCAGTGTGTGTCTCTCTAAGATCTTGTAAGAGTTGTATCATCCAAATGATCTCACTAATGGTGGTGGCCATGGCTTGGTATTCAACCTCAGTGGAAGAATGAGAAACCACCATTTATTTCTTTGATCGTCATGAGATAGGATAAGATCCAAGAAAGATAATATAACCAGTAGTGGATCTACATGTAGTCAGACATCTTGCCTAATCTGTATCACAATATGCTTGCAAAGACAGTGAACCATTCGAAGGAAGCAAAATACCTTGTGCTAAGGTTCCTTTGAGATAATGCAACACTCTTATGAGCAACATCACAATGAGGTTGTCATGGGGCATGCATAAACTGGCTAAAAATATGCACTACATAGCTGATGTTTGAATGGGTGATGGTGAGATAAATTAAATGACCTACTTGGCGATGATAGTGCTTTGAATCAGTGCAAATTTCACCAAAGTCAAGTGAAAGCTTGTGTTATTGCTCCATGGGAAAGTTACCTGGCTTGTAGCTTATGAAACCATTCTCAGCTAAGATATCAAGTACATACTTACGTTGGCTTAGTGCAATACCTGTTGGAGAACATGCCACTTCAATTCCAAGAAAAAACTTGAGTTTACCAAAATCTTTGATGTGAAATTTTTCACCCAAATAAAGTTTCAACATAGAAATATGATCAGAATTTGTTCCCATGATGATGACATCATCAACAGATATGAGAACTACAATAAAAGATCCTCCCATATGAAAGAAAATGAACAAAAAGTGGCCCACCTCTGAGTAGCGAAAGCCAATGGCAAGAAAAGAAGTGGTAAACTTGTTATACCAATTTCAAAATGCTTGACGGAGTCCATATATAGATTTTCATAATCAACAAACCTGTTACTCATCTTGTTTAGCAAACCCTTATGGGATCTTCATGTAGACTTCTCTTTCCAAGTAAAAAAGACGTTATTCATATCCAATTGATGTAATTCCTTGGGCTTAATCAAAGTAAGTGCCAACAAACAACGTACAGTGACTAATTAGGCAACGGGAGCAAATGTCTCATGAAAGTCAACACCTTCAATTTGAGTGAAACCTTTAGCGACAAGTTGCACCTTATAGTGCTCAATACTTCAATCTAGTTGTTATTTGACTTCGTAAACCCATTTTGAATTAATAACCCATTTACTAAGGGGTAAGAGTTGTGAAGTCCAAGTATGATTTGCCTCCAAAACAGGAATTCCTTCACCATGGCTTCCCTCTAATGCACATGTTTAACTACTTGAAAAAATGATTTTGGCTTATCGGTGGATGACATGGTCGCTAAAAAGGTAGTGTGACTAGGAGAAAATTTAGAGTCAGAAATAATTATGAGGGAGGATGTACCATTAAGTTGCTGAAGGAGGAAATGGGAGTAGTGTGATGCTTGAGGGAGAGAGAGAGGGGGTAAATTATAATCAAAACCAAATAAGGAGCATAAAACTTGTTGTTGTCATTTGCTTAAAATAAGAGGAGCTTTTGAAACAATATTTTTGGATTCATTGACAAAGTTAGAACCAATTAAGTCAAATGAGGAAGCTGTTGTGGCTAACAAATCATATTTAATTGACTCAAACCTAGCACTAGTAGGTGAAAAGGACTCATGTGGATTGGGGAATGAGGTGGACCTAGTCGTAGTGGACTCATGTGCAACAGCAAGTAGCGTGGGTTCGTCTATTGCAGTGTTGTTATGAGACACAAGCCCAATTATGCTTGTAATTAGGTTGACACCCCGTAAATGACTTGCTATGCCCAAGTTTAGTGACATTGGGCATTGCATGGTTGAATGGATTGTCCAATTTAGTAGTCCAACCTAAATCAATTGACTATACAAATTTTGCTACTGAAGAATCTACAAATGGAAAAATGTCTTCCAAAAATGAACATCCCATGAAACATAAATCTTCTTACTTTCAAGATCTTAAATTTTGTACCCTTTTTGCCCACTAGGATAACCTACAAAAACACCTGGTTTAGCATGTGGAGAAACTTGTCACATGGCTTGCTATTTATATGCCCATAATGAAGACATTCAAAGCTTCTCAAATAATCATATGTGGGACTTTTTTCATGTAAAACCTCATATTTTGTAAAATAGTGAGTGGCATGCGGTTGATCAAGTATAATACAATAAGGACACATTCACCCCTAAACGAAATAGGAAGATGAGCTTGAAATCGTAATGCTTGTGCAACTTCTAAAAGATGCCTATTCTTTCACTTAACAACTCCATTTTGTTGTGGTTTCTTTGTACAACTAGATTGACATTCCATATCATGATCAAAATAATGAATCATTAAGTCATCATAAGTAAATTCTAAGCCATTGTCCATCCATAGAATTTTAATCCTAAGTTAAATTGTGTGTAAACCCAATTAAAATATTACAATCTATACGTTCTAGTTTTTTACTTGTATTTAATAAGGAAAACCCATGTTGCTTGACTGAATCATCCACTATGGTTACAAAATAATGAGATCCAAAAAATGATTTTGTTTTGTATAGGCCGCAGATATCACAGTGTACTAAGTCAAAGGCATGCATAGTCTTATTTGTACTGATGGGAAAAGCTAATCATTTTTGTTTTGATTTACAAAAAGCATCACAAAATAAAGTCTTCTTACAATCAAAAGAAATAGATAAATTAGGAACCAAAGGAATGCGATTTACTAGTAAATGCCCCAAACGTTGATGCCATAAACTTGCATTAACTGAATCACTAGCTATCAATGGCCTTTCCCCTTTCATCGGCTCTAATTAATAAAGGCCATTCCATTCTTTACCCACTCCAATAAGCTTCCTTAAAGGTAAGTCTTAAATCAAAAAAAAAAATCCAGTCAAAAAGTTACCGTATAATGTAAATCATGTGTCAATTTACTAACAAACAATAAACTGAAACAAGAATCAAGGACCCCAAGAACTCACTTAAGGATTAATCTTTTTCCAAGTGCAACTTGGCCCAAAGCATGAAACTCTATTGTTTCACTATTAGGAATTTGTACTTATGGTATATCAAGTCAGGATACCACATTTGATAAAGAGTCTATATTGTGGGTTATATGATTTGTGGCTCTTGTATCTAAAACCCATTCATCGTTTCTCTTACTAGAAGCATTAGAGGCTACCATGTTTGCAGATGGGTTACCTATTGATGCTCTATGATTACCTAGTAAAGCCACTAGCTATTGATGTTACGCAGAAGTCAAACTTGGGGTAGACGATCCGACTCCATCAATAATGGTGACACAAGCAGCTCCTGAATACATGCTTATTGCTACGTTATCATCCCATTGATTTCCTCGGGAACACGATTGACCACTATTAGTTTGTTTATTACCCTTCTTTCCAAATTTGTGCCAATATAGATAACTAATCACCTTGAAAAAATATTCTTTGCTATGGTTTGTCTTGCCAATATGGATACAAGATGGAAATCGGCTATGACTCCCACCCATCATTGTATTTCTTTTGTCGTGAATTATTTTCTTTAGTCAACAGGGTAGTAGCTTTAATGATGTTTGCACAAGTTATGGCAACTAAATGTTGCTTCTCTTCTTGCGTTGCAATGGCATAAGCTCTTCCAAGATTTGACAATGGGTCAATACTCAATAGTTGTGACTGCACAATTGAATATACTTCATCAAGTCCCATAAAAAAATCAAAAACCTTTTCTTCCTCAAGCATTGATTGCATCCTTTTTATTGCACCACAAGTACACCCACATTGGCATGATGGGACTAGATTGAGACCTTGTAACTCACCCTAGATGGTTTTTAATTTATCGTAATAACACGACATCGAGGATTTCTCTTGTTGTAAAAGAGTTATGGTGCACTTAACTTGTAGACACTCGGTGCAATTCCTTGAGTAAATCTTTCTTCCAAATTTACCCATATTTCTCTTATAGTTTCAACATAAGCAACATTACCTTAAAGCTTCTTAACAAGTGCATTTGTAAGCCAAGAATGAACCACTGCATTGCATAGAATCCATGGTGGCAAATCCAGAGAATCAACATTTGGTTTTTCTATTATTCCATCCTTAAAACCTCCTTTGTTTTTGGAAAAAAAACGCATTCATAAAGCTGTGCCTCCACATGAAATAACTATCTCCACTTTCACTCAGAGGGTTTCATAAAAATTCAGCCTAGATGATTAAACAAATGCAGGTAGTATGGAAAAGTGGCATCAATGATCTTGCTTTGATTAGCACTCATAGTTGCCACCAATTCTTCTGTACTCTTGCCTTTCTCATTATTCGCATCATTTTTTGCCATTTAAAAAAATCAAGGTTTTCATAACTTGTTTTTATACCATGAAAATTAAAATGACTCAAAAGATTAAAGTCAAAGAAATCCTTGCTCTTCATTAACAAGATGAAGACACACACACACACACACACACACACACACATATATATATATATATACATGGCTTGCTCAGAGTGCAAGTAACATAAATAATATAAAAGGAAGTTTTCTAATCCTAGACTTCCTTAACATGCAAGTAAAGGAAAGAGTTAACAAGAAAAGATTATATAAAAGAATAAATTCTATAAATAAAAGATCCTTCAATGGTATCATATTATTGGTAGGAGAACAAAAAAGAAATAAGAAGAAAGTAATGGAAATGGGCCCACACTTGTGGAGGCTAAAAAAATCCAAAGAGGTTTTAGGCTATTACCTAACCCATTAAAGGTAAGCTCCTTGGGTTCCTTTTTATTTTTTAGTCTGTTTTATTTCTTATGCTTTTATTATTGTAGTTTGTAAGAAATTAATTAATTAAATATGATTAATTTGTGTTAAAGTTAATTATGAAATTTTTCTTGGAATGTGTACAGACACATTTCCAAAGAAATTTTCCTAGAGTGAGAGATAAATTATGACCCCACCAAAGAGTTGAAGGGCCTTAAATTTTATCTCAATAACTAATTAATTTCAATTATCATCATTTTAAAACATAATAATAATCAAAAAATAAAAACTAATAATAATAAAATAATATGTTTATTTAATTAACATGAGGTAAAAAAATCGCATAATAATAAAATAATAAAAATATGAATCACGAAAAAATAATAATAAAAGATAAAAGATAAATTATTAAATAATAATGATAATAAATATTGAATATTATTTCAAAAATTTGTAAATATAATATAATACAATAAAAAATAATAATAAAAATAGGATTATTATAAAAATGTAAGCTGTAGCTGTAACTTGTTTTTCTTACAGAAAATTATATGTGTGTCTATATATATATATGTATGTATGTATGTATGTATGTATGTATGTATATAAAATAAACTATTGATGTTATGAAAATTAATGATAATAAATGGATTGAAAAATATGTATATAAGTGTGTATAATTAATAGATAAGAATGGTTGGTAAAATAATAATGGTAATAGTCGTTTAATTTATTTTAACAATTAGAAATTATGTGCAAAAATTATATATATATATATAACAAACAAATAGAATGTGAGAATTCTTTTAAAATATATTGATAAAAAAAGAGAAAATACAACAAAATAAATAAATATTTTTCTATATTCATTTTTACACCATCAACATTTGTTTCTTATTGTGTTGCATTCATTCGAGATCATTGTTTTTTACCAGTGGATAAAAATCCCCAAGGATGGGATTTCTTGATAGATATGCAAAGTCAAATTTCTCAAGAAATTCCTTAGGTGAGAAAATATTCCTAGATTCCATAGAAGTGTTGGGAGAGTTTATGTTGGTCTTCTGATACAAGGATTTTCATCTGTTATTTTAATAAAATCGAAAATTTATATTATCCATTCCATGATTGCATCATATACATCAATAACACTAATCCGAGCATGACTGAAAATCTCCAATTAAGGAACTTTCTTTAGAGAATTGTAGAGATAAGTTTTCCGAAAAATTCCCCAAGTGAGAAAATATTCCTAGATTCCCCCAAAGCATTGGAAGAGTTTACAGAAGCTTTTTGATACAAGTATTTCATTTATGTATCGATAATTAGTAAAATAATAAAAAATAAGATAATAAAATATTAAAAAATGTATATAGTTCAAACCGAGAGTCATCTTGGTAAAACATCAAATAAGCCCAACGATGAAGCCTCTTTGAGGAAATAAACATGTTTTCACGAATACTCTTGAGGTGAGGAGAATTTCTAAAGCTTCATTAGAATGTTGGGAAGGCTTAGGAAAAATCTTTAATATCTACTAACGGATGGAGAAATCATAATAAATAGAAATTAAGGCCAATGCAAATAAGTATAAAGTCATAAATTCTTAATTAAGGCTAAAATAGGATAACATAAATGATTAATTGGTACAATTCTTTGAATGGGCATTGCAAGCGTGTTAATACCTTCGTCTTGTGTAACCACACTCACTAACCCTAAATCAACTATGTATACTTGACCTTGTTCTTTTTAATGAGCTTAATATGAGTTTAGGATCTTATTAGAAAGTATAGATTTGGTTAAGTGGTCAATTACACCTAAACAAAAAAAAATGGTGATGACTCCTTAACCCACATCAAGGCAATTGGCTCCCAAACTCACACATTGCAACAATTATCATAAAAAATCAAAAGTGTGCTGAGATTAAGATGTGATTCTATTGAAGCAATCTACATGAGTTTTCAAATATCCATCATTAATTCATGTTAGAAGCAATTGACTTTACTAGTTTCATGTGTTTCACAAAATAATTTACGTATGTGATTTCTATTAAAGGAGCTAATCTATCTACTCAAGATATCAACATATTCTCTAATAAGATGAACATACAACAAAATGATATTTCGACATATCAAAAGATCAATAAATATTCTGATAGGATGAATGCACAACAAAATGATATTCCAATCAAGTTACGTAAAAGAAACACTCTAAAAAATAAAAATGAAGTGGCAGATAGAGTCAAACACACTTAGATTAGAAAGGTTTTATCCTCGCTTCAATCTTAGATACAATAACTTGATAACATTTTATCTTCGTAGCAATCTATCCAATCATATACTTGTACTATAAATACATTGAAATTTAATGTAAATAAATAAATCTTATTTTTATTATCAATATTACTTTTATTCATTTTTTTATATGGTATCAGAGCTTTAAGCTCCATTGAGCAAAGCTTAACAACCCGTGACTTATTTAACTTTAGTATCTCTCACTAACTAGGCTAGATGTGAAATTTGTTTTTAATAAACTTTCTCAATTTATGCACAAGCCAACAACTCTACTATTTCAAGCTACTAAAAAATTTTACGTTACCTTCCATGGCTTATTCATTCAAAAAAAATATAACATGTCTTCACTTTTTCAAACTAAAATTGGGTAAAAAATCCATATGACAAAACATTTACCTCTGTATTCATCATTTACCTAGGTGGCACACCTATTTTATAGTTTTCAAAAAATTAAAATTAGTGGCAAGATCCTCTACTTAAGCAAAATATAAAGCAATTGTCACAACTATTCTGAATTAACTTGGATCTAATCACTTCTTCAAGAATAGCAAATGCAAGTTTTCACATCTCCAACAGTATTTTGTGATAATCTCAATACTACTTGCACTGCAAGAACTTTGTTTCCCACACAGCTAAAACATCTTGCACTTAATTATTTATTTATTTCAGAGAAGGTTCGAGATGGTCAATTCATTATGCAACAGATTTTCACTGAAAACTAATTTGCAGATGCACTAATTAAACCTTTGTTTAAATCTAGATTTCATCTCCTCCTATCTAAGATTAGTGTTAGTTCAGTCACCCCCTATCTTGTAAAGGTATAATGGAGGAACCACTCCACTTGGTCAAGAGATAAACACATCTTAAGGGATCAACATATCATCTAATAAGATGAACATAGAAAAAGAAGATATTCTAACATCTCAAAATATTAACATATCTTTTGATAGGATAAACACACAACAAGATGATATTTCAATCAAGTCACATTCAAAAGGACTATTCCAAGAAACAAGAAAAAAATGTTAGATAGAGTCAAACATAGTTAGATTAGAAAAGTCTTATCTTCACTTTAATCTTAGATAAGATAACTTAATAACATTTTATCTTTGTTAAAAATCTATCCAATCATATACTTGTACTATAAATACATTGAAACAAATGAAAATGAGTAGGGCTTATTTTCATCTTCAATATTACTTTTATTCATCTTTTTTATAGTTTCATGTTCAATTAAAAGATGGTTCCCCTTTTCAAAAAGAAAAAAAAACTCAAACTTTACTTCCATTTGCCAGTTTTCATGTGAAACAAACTCCATTAACGAAATAAGTAACATGTCAAAAATATAATCCATAAGAGGACAAAATGTGTTGAAAAAAATGCCATGCCATTTTTTTTTTCATTTTAAAAATGTTTTTTCAATGTCACAATTTTTTTATTGGTTGTTTTTGAATACATCACCCATTAGTTTAACGACTTAATCTCATGTGTAAACTGATTAATATAAACAAAGTTCAACTTTTGGCTCACCTACTTTTAAACTTCATATGCTAAGTTGAACATTTAATTATGGTTTGAATACCAAATATGTAATTAACCAAATAAAAAAAAGAAAAAAATGGAAATCTATGTTGGGGTAATGACATAGATTCATGATAACTCTATTATAGATAGTTATTTTGACACATTTTAAGGGTTTAAGTAGTTAGATCTTTGAAATTTTAGATTCAAATTTTAGGATTTTAGGTGTTTTTCTAGTTTAAGTTTGATAACTTGTTAAGTGATTAACTTAAGTTATTTTAGTTAAATTTTATGTTATTTTGTTTTAAATTACTTTAAGAGTAGTTATTGCTAATCTATCTTATAGCTTTTGTAGGAAATTGATGAAAAATGCTCATTTGATGAAAATCAGTGCAAGTATGGTAATGGCTTTGTTCGTATATGTTTTGGTATTTTGACCATATCTCTCTCTATAAAACTTCAAATGAGGTGATTCTTAAACCATTAGAATTATAAGAAAAAGGACTACAATGTATATGTTTACAATTCACCCAGTTGTGATCGAATAATGGTCAAAATATTTGTCTAAATCGGAACACTACAGCAGTATGCATGGATTGAACATGATGTAGTATTTGGAGCCTATGTCTCAATCAAAAAGCCCAATTGACATGATTCTTAAGCCAATAAAAATGTAAGAGATAGAGCTACAACTTTTATGTTTACCACTTATTCCAATTTGGAGCAGATCATGGTGAAAATCGTGTTCAAATTTGATAGATGGTCGCAGCATTAGGAGAACAAGGCTACAGCACTGGTGAA
>NW_018397259.1:846007-846184 GCF_002168275.2 Theobroma umbraticum | reverse complement strand
TCATAAAGCTCCAACTATTAGTTTTCTCTCTTTACTTTTGTGTTTTTCTTATTTCTTTTTACTTGGATTAATGGTAAAATTTCTTTGGATGAAGTTTTTATTAGAAATTATGAGCTAAATTTGTTTTTCTAGGATTGCAATTGAACTCACATGTAATCTAAACTTTTAATCTCTTTC
>NW_018397259.1:838484-845712 GCF_002168275.2 Theobroma umbraticum | reverse complement strand
CCAATTAAATTGATTTAAGAACCTAAACAAACTTGAGAAAGGGAGTTTAGTGTAAATTAAAATTGGGATAGCATATGATCATATTAATTGACTTGCTTATAGGATAGGGATATACCTATAGGCTTTATGTAACAAGATTAGAACCTGAACTTAATGAGTCTATTTTAATTTCAATTCACATAGAGATATAGTGTTTTGGTTAAAGTAGATATTTTTATAAGATGAATCCGGAGACCCTTATAATAATTGAGGACTCTTGGTTAGTAATTTAACTCATTGAAATAAATTAAGAGAGTTAAGATTTAGATGGAGTATGAGGGACATTGTAATCTTATGCTTGTTTGATTTGATTTATACTCAATTATCTTGTTGCTTTGATTTCTCGTTTTAGTATAAATTTTAGTTAATTAGCTTTAGTCAATTAATTAATTTTGATTGTTTGGATAAGATTAAATTATTATAATTTTAGTACTTAGTAAAATTCTAGATTAACTTTCTGTGGGATCGACACTCTGCTTGCTTATATACTATCTATTCAATACGCATACTTGTACACTAAAATTTTAATTGACAATTCAATTAAAACATTTAGTTCTTGCAAGATAAATTACCTCTTTAAATGTTGTGTACACTGACTTCTATAGTTTCTTCAATGAAGCACAAAATTAGGTTTAGACAGAAAGGGACATGGACGACTCAAGACTTTTCTGTGAGTATGCAGGTCACAACTCCCAGTAAACAAGTTGCGAAATGTGCCTTGAATGATGGAAGAATTTTTGGTTCTGTACCTACTTTTCCAAGGAGTAATTGACCTGGCAAAGGAAATTCTTTCTATTTCTCTATAAAAGGCCGCTAAGAATTAGTGTCGAAGACATGTTTGCAGTTCCACGTACCTAAATACTATTACAATTTTCCCCTTGTAACTTGCTTCCATTCTTCCTCCATGGGTAAATCTTATTTGGTTAACAAATGCAGTATCATGCATTCGACTATGCTCCTTTTGGGGTTGCTACTGGCTATCTTGAAACCCACAGGTCTTCCCTTTTACATTCATTAGGCTCTATTTTGTCTATGTGCCTTTGTGTTATATATACGTATATATACTTTTGGAGAACAAGTGCATGGCATTTAAGGAAAAGTACAGTGTACTTTTGTTTCTTAGAAGATATCGTTCTCTTAAATTAATTAAGCTCCACTTACCTCAAGAGCAAGTTAAAAGTTAAAACTGTTCTTGAATCTAATGCAGGTGCAGAAGTTGGAGTTTGTTACGGAATGATGGCAAAAAACTTACCACCAAGCGCAGAAGTTATAGCCCTCTTTCAACAAAAAAACATCCAAAGAATGCGACTCTATGGTCCAGACGAAGCTGCTCTCCAAGCCCTTGGAGGTACCAACATCAAGCTGCTGTTAGATGTTCCGAATGGTCACCTTGAACGTGTTGCTGGTAGTCAAGGCAACGCAGATCAATGGGTCCAAGACAACGTCAAGAAATACAGCAATGTTAATTTTCAATACATTGCTGTTGGGAATGAAGTAAAGCCTTCGGATTCATTTGCACAATTCCTTTTTCCAGCGATGCAGAACATTCGCAATGCAATTGTTGGAGCAGGTCTAGGGAACCAGATCAAAGTTTCAACCGCTACGTTTTTTGGTGCTCTTAAAGATTCTTTCCCTCCATCAAATGGCAATTTTCATCCTGAATATCAACAACTTCTTGCTCCTGTCATAAACTTCTTGAGGGACAACCAAGCTCCATTGCTTGTTAACACATATACATACTTTAGCCACATTGAAAACCCTGGACAAGTTTCTCTTGATTATGCTCTCTTTACATCTCCATCTATTGTAGTGACGGATGGCCCATTGCAATACCAGAACCTGTTTGACGCGATGCTGGATGCCTTTTACTCTGCCCTAGAGAAGAATGGTGGAGGATCTGTGGACATCGTTGTTTCAGAAAGCGGTTGGCCATCAGACGGTGGACCAGCAACGAGTGTTGATAATGCAAGGACTTATAACACAAACTTGGTTCGACATGTGAATGAAGGGACTCCAAAGAAACAAGGAAAGCCTATAGAAACTTACTTGTTTGCCATGTTTGATGAGAATGAGAAAGAACCGGAATATGAGAAACATTGGGGGCTGTTTTTCCCAAACAAACAGGAGAAATACCCAATTAGTTTCAGTTAGGAATTGGACAAGGTATATTAAGCCAGTAAACCCATTTCTCTGAGATATTAATTATTTAGTAAACTCAACTATACCATCGTCATATCCTCTTAATAAGGTGTTCCAAAGAAGCCAACACAGAGGCAAAGAAACCTGGTATGGTTATACCGTTGTAGTATCTTTATAAAATTGCAATGTATTCTGCAAAGTATTATTCAAGTGAAATAAAATGGTATCATCTATTTTATTTATGTTCTGAGTGATGTTTCGTGGAAGACAGAAGCCTATGCAATTAGTGTATCCTTTTTTTCTTTCCGTCCATTACTGCTGCTGCAGAGAAATTATTGTATATTTTAGCATCGATTATTTAAATTTTTTTTTTTTGCATAATATTCAAAGAAGCTCATAAACTATTTAAGAAAACTCAAATAAATTTTTATTCTTTTATTGTATTTAATCAAATCCTTGTACTTTTACTTTAGATCAAAAAAACCCTTATAATTAATTATTGACTAATTATTATTAGTCAAAATACTAATTATCGATTTATATCCACATGGTGTTGACATAACGTTGATGTGTGAGGTGAAAAATATCACATGATCATATTATCATGTCAAATTAGCATGTCATGTCACATCAAATATATATGTTAGTATGTCACATCAACGTCATGCAATATAAAATGACAAATTATATTTTGACCAAATAAATTATTAGTCATAACGGTTATTTGATTCAAAATAAAAATATAAAAGTTTATTGGACTCAAAATAAAAATATAAGAACTTATTTGAACGTAATAAAAGTATAAGAACTTATATAAAGTTTCCTTCATACTTTAGGAGCTTTTTTGGACATTATGCCATCTTTTTTTTAAAGAACAACTAGCCATGGGTTGTTTTTTGCACCAAAATGATGTAAGAAAATCCTAGAAATATTTGAAGAAATAGGTTGATTTTGAGTTGTTTTTGTATTTTCAAAATGCCATATGAGTCAATTTAAAGACAAAAAATTGTATGCACAGATAGACATATCCATGAGACAGTTACTTACCATTTAATTTAAAAAAATAAATTTAAATTATAATTATAATTTTTTATGCAATTAATAGAAACTATACCTTCATCTCTTATGATTTCCACTTTTTCTACTTAGCACTTTGTGATTTTTTTTTTCTCAGTAGCACTTTATAGATAATTTCTATTTTCACAAGGGGTTTGTTAATTTAATTCAGTAAAACTATAAAATACACTTATTTAAACAAATAAGCTAACTTTGAATGGAGAATATTTTTGTAATTTTACTTGATAAAATTAATAGCCTATGGCCTTATGAGAATGAAAGTTATCTATGGGATGCTAACTGAAAAAAAAAAAAAGAAAAAAGAAAGATATCCAAAAGGTTCTGATTGAGAAAAAACAAATCACAAGGCATCATGCAAAAAAATTGAAATAAAAAAAGATATAGGTAGAATTTGCCTCAAAATTAACTACATTGCACATGCCAAGTAGGGATGAACAAATTGAAAAATTGGGTAGCTCGGTCTGTTATACCTAAAGACTAAATGAATCAAATATCTTTAAAAAGCAAACCAAAACGACCAAACATAAAAGACGACCAAACCAACCAAACATAGAATTGGTTCCGTTGGTTTGGTTTTAGACCAATTGACCAAAATTTTATAACTTTTTTTAGCAAATATAATATTAAAAGTTATAAACTTTATCCATAATTATAATATAAACAAATTATTTATAAATTAATTATAAGTATATATAATACATTATTTTATTATATATATGAAATTGATGACACAACTTTCATGTTATAATATTTTAATTTTTATATCAAAGTTTGTATAAATAATAACTAATTATAAACAATATGTTACAAAAATTAAAGCGATAACTAAAATAATTATTAAGTATAATCATATAAATCAAGTCTATTAGAAGTTACAATAATACTTATGTGTAAATTAAATATGTGTATATATATATATAATATATTACTTTATTATGTATATATGAAATTAATGACAGAACTTATATGTTATAATGTTTTATATCAAAGTTTGTATAAATACTAGTTAATTGTAAACAATATGTTATAAAAACTAAGGTGATAATTAATAAGGTTATTAAGTGTGATCAAGTGTAATAATTATAATATATTAATATGTAGGATATTTATTATCATATATTATAATATTAACATATAAGTTATATCATTTAAAATATATAACTTGTAATGTCATATTAATATAGATTTATAAATAAATATATATATAACTAAAATTAAATTGTTATGGTTATGATTTGTATATGTACATATAATAAACTAATATATTTTAAGTATAATATTAATTAAGTTTACTATCAATTCTTCTTAATACATATATACAAAATATTATATATGTAATATATATAAAAAATTAATTTGGTTTTCTGGATGGATTGATCTAAAAATTTTAAAACCAAAACCGACTAAAAAACCAATTGGATCAAACATTTTGGACCAATTGATCCAATGGATTGTCAGTTAAATTTTTACCTACGTAAGTATACGTATAGAATAGATAGTATATAAGTAAGCAAAGTATCGATCCCATTGAGAATTAATCTAAAATTTTACTAAGTACTAAAACTAGAATAATTTAATTTTATCCAAACAATCAAAATCAAATAATTAACTAAAACTAATTAACCAAAATTTATACTAAAAAGAAAAATCAAAGCAACAAGATAATTGGGTATAAATCAAATCAAACAAGCCTAGGATTACAATATCCCTCACACTTCATCTAAATCTTAACTCTCTTCCTTAACTTATTTCAATAGGTTGAATTGTTAACTTAGAGTCCTTAATTATTTATAAGAATCTCCCGACTCATCCTACAAAAAATCTATTTTAACCAAAACACTATATCCTATGTGAATTGAAATTAAAACAGACTCATTAAGACTCTAATCTGGCTACATAAGGCCTATAAGTATATCCCTATCCTATACGTAAATAAATTAATATGATCATATGCTATCCCAATTTTATTCTACACTAAACTTCCTTTCCCATATTTGTTTAGGTTCTTAAATTAATTTAATTGGTGATCAAGCAATTAAAGTATTAAGAACAAACTGAAATAAATCAAATCCCATTAAGGATAAGTAAGAAAGAGATTAAAAGTTTAGACTATATTTGAGTTCAATTGCTATCCTAAAAAAATAAGTTTAGTTTATAATATCTAATAAAAACTTCATCTAAAGAAAATTAGCCTCTAATCCAAGTCAAAGAAAATAAGAAAAAGATAAAACTTAAAGAGAGAAAACTAATAGTTGGAGCTTTGTGATCTTAATTCTCTCTCCAATTCTCTTATTTTCTTGGTTTGTTCTTGGCTCCAAATCTCCAGAATAGTTGCTTGTTGCCTCTCCCTTAAAACCTCTAAAAAAAGTCCCTTAAATAGGCTCCAAGTAACCTAATTTCTAAAATCCCGTCAAATTTTTATTTTTGAAAAATCACCTAGCGCCAGTGCTAGCGCTACAACCTTGATTTCTTAGTACTGTGGCACTGAGTTTTGCTACAGTAGCATTGCAATGCTGTGGCTCTGAGCTCTCTAGAAAATTGTATGGTAAGCTTCCTTTCACCAACGCTGCAACCTTGTTATCCCAGTGCTACCGCAATCTATCAACTTTGAACATGATTTTCACTATGATTTGCTTTGAACTGAAAAGTGATAAACATAAAAGTTGTAGCGCTATTTGTTAGCTTTCCAATGGCCAAGAATCATGTCAGTTGGACTTTTGGATTGAAAGATAGGCTCCAAATACTGCATCATGTTTAGTCCATGCATACTGCTGCAGTGCTTTGACTTCGACAAATATTTTGAGCATGATCTAATTAGAACTGGGTGAATTAATAAACATAAACATCATATCGCTTCTTCTTAGAATTTTAATGGTCTAAGAATCACCTCGTTTGGAGTTTTGTAGAGAGAGATATTGTCAAAATACCGAAACATATACGAATAAAGCTATCACCCTATTTGCACTGATTTTCATCAAATGAGTTTTTTTCATCAAATTTCCTAAAAAAATAATAAAAGAAATTAGTAACAACTACTCTTAAAGTAATTTAAAACAAAATAATAGAAAATTTAACTAAAATAACTTAAATTAACTACTCAACATGTAATCAAACTTAAATTAGGAAAACAACTAAAATGCTGCAATCCAAACCTAAAATCTCAAAGATCTAACTATTTAATCTTTCAAAATGTGTAAAAATAACTCTATATAATAGAGTTGTTACAGACCAATTAAAACCATTTTACCCAAATCTCATTTGGTTTGGGTGAATAATTAGTCTGATTTGATTTTGCTCACCCCTAATGCAAGTGCAATGACATAATTGAATAATAATAAAATACAATAATTATATGTTATTTATGTAATCAATCAGAAGGCCAACCAAAACTTGAGAAATTATGATCCAATTTTGCACTTAGCCACTTTTGTCCAAGCAATAATGACTTAGACTCGTCTCAATGTAATAATTGAATAATAATAATATATATTAATTAGATAGGATTTATATTTAATGTATGGATTTAATGAGATAAAATTAAAAATTTTTATAAATTTAAAACTAAATATTAATAACTTCCTTTAAAAGAAATACAATTAAAAACAATTATTTTTTCTCTCCAACTCCCTCTCAACCGTTCTTTTCTTGTTCTCCTCTTTTTAACCTCTCTCATACTCCATCATTAGGCTTGACAAAAATTTACAACTTCAAACGCATTAAGAAAATTAAAGGTTTCAAGATAATTTTTACTTGTTAGCTCTAGTGATAATTTCTTATTTGATATCTACATTAGGTTTAGGGTTACAATGTTGATAAAAAATTCATCTTTTTTGAAATAAATATTTTATTATCAGAATTTGATTAAACCAACAATTTGGCCTCTAATTAATTAGTAGAATTTTGGAGAGTTTAGGGTTTAGATTTGTTGCCTTTGATTGGGTTTCTGTCTTTGATTCGAATATATATAGTGTTT
>NW_018397259.1:832666-838474 GCF_002168275.2 Theobroma umbraticum | reverse complement strand
TCTTGTGAAGGTTAGGAAAAGACAATGTTTTGTTTCCATTTGACCTATTTGATTCCAATGTTCACACAAATTCTGCGAGATTTTAATTTGGATAGTTGAGGAAGAACAAAAAAAATTTCTAAAAAAGCGAAATAGATTTTGAAGGGAAAAGCGCAAATATTTTATTTTTGTTTAGTTAATCATTGAAAACATTTTAATATTTAATTTTAAAGTTTTATAGATTTTTAATTTTATCTCATTAATGAAGTGTCATATTTTGGTAGTTTAACAATATATAGAGATCATACTCTAGTTAATGTATCAAATGTAATCTCTAGTTATATAATATTTATTTAGTTGTTAATGCATTATGAATTTTTCAAATAGCATAAAGATCGATAGTGTCCCAACCCAACACATGGGTAAGTGTGCCGAATCTACATGGTCCAATTTTTCATGATAACGCGGAATTGGCATCGTTTCCTTCGCACTAGATGTGGGCTAAGATTGACTCTGGTTTTGCCTTCGTCAACGGGACTCTCGCAAGATTTTTACAAGAGAATTTGAGGTTTATGCTCAGGTCGTGATATACTTTCTCCTTTACCCTATACTGTTTTTGATGAGATGTTAGAATAGAAAAAATAAAATAAAATAAAATTTCTCTGCTGAAAGAAACAAATTTTATAGCACAATTACGAAATTTCTAGAAGATAGCCTTTAGATTTTTACTAGGCACGCACCTCCTTGCAGCATTAACCATAAACCTAACAAATTAAAGATAAAAAAAATACATTTCATAAAATAAGGTCACATCATTTAATAATCTATCTATTTCACTAATTAAATTATGCCTTATGCCTGTAACCGACCATTTGTTAATTATCTTCCATTCAACCTTTGACCATTTGACATAATTTGCTTCAATTACAAAATGAGATAAGCTACATCATGAGTCATCACTCTTTGCGTGCGTATTGGGGTAGTGAAATTCATTTAGTTTGATATTTTATTTCCTTAATCTAGACCATGTTGATGCCAAAATCTAGTCCTAAGGTCAAAATTGAGCCTCAACAAGATACCTGTGAGATAGAAGCAGTAATAGTGGCCATAATTTGGCTCCCTTTCGACTTTACGCCGATTTACTCGGTCAATAGCAAATACAATAAGAGAGGGTAAATTAAAGAGAAAAAAAAATGAGCCCTTTAAAGAAGCTATCTTGGCCTAAATAAAAGGACTATAGAATTATCTTAACGTCTTGATTTTCCACAACATGAGATTTTTTTTTTTGAAGTGAAATATGATTTCTTTACCTCATCAAATTGAATTACATCTAACATATAAATATATAAAGGGACAATCACTAACACTTACTATAACTTAGGAAATCTTCCCTTTACATGGTTAAAGAGCCTCATTAAAAACCTCTTCGTACATAAACCAAAAGATGCAATACAAATTAACGGGAAAAAACCAATTATTTCCACCATTTATCAAAATTTTTTTTGAGACTTATAATGGCGTCCGGGCCTCTTAAAAATATTTTATAAAGATGCAAGAAACAAATGAATATGCAAACCTCAAAGTTAAGGAGACTTCATATTATTGTGAAGAACCGCTTTGAGGTAAGAGTTTAAATTATTAATTCGGTAAAGATTTAACTACCTAAAAATCATTATCATTCGTTACCATTCGTTTAATTTTATTTTTTAAATAATCTCAATTAATTATCATTAAAAATGTGTTAGAATTTAGATGTGATTCTATTGAACAGATTGCATGACGTTTCAAATCCATCACGATCACCACCACCCTTTCGTAGAAGTTTGTAGAAGAAAAAACTTGACAAGCAATTCCAGAGATTTCTTTAGGTATTGAAGAAGCTCCATATTAAAATCCTTTTTGTCAAAGCTATGGAATGGATGCCAAACTATATTAGTTCCTGAGAGACATTCTGACTAAGAAAAGAAAATTGGAAGATTTGAAACAATTGCACTTACTAATGAGTGCAATGCTATAATCCAAAATAAGTTTTACCAAAGCATAAGGATCTAAGGAGTTTTCTATCTCTTGTATTATTGGTAGTGTTAAATTTTTTAAATCTTTGTGTGATTTAGGTGCCAGTGTTTCAATTATGCCTTTGTCTATTGCTAGGAAATTTAGACTTAATGAGATACAACCTACTGCAATTTCTTTGGAGTTAGTAAACCAAACAAACAGGTACCTTGCTAGGATTATAGAGGATGTGTTGATGAAGGTTAGGAAGTTGTATATTCCAGTGGACTTTATTGTGCTTGAGATGGAAGATGATGCTAAAATTCCTCTTATTTTGGGACAACCAGTTTTGACTACACCCGAAGCAATCATAGATGTGAAGAATGGCAAGATAACTTTCAAAGTTGGATAAGAAATAGTTGACTTTAATATATTCAGTACAACTAAGAATCCTTCATTTACATAAAGTTACCATAGAGTGGATGCATTTGATGAATTGGCTAAGGAGGATGTTGACAAGGAATATCCTACAATAACACATTTTGAGCTTAGAGAACAAGTGTTACTTTCTAATTCACGCTTCAAGCTTTTTTTATGGAAACTCAAATAAAGATGGTTGGTCCTTTCAAAGTGATTAAGGTCTATACTTGTGGCATAATAGAGATTGATAGTGAAGCTAATAGCACATTCATGGTTAATAGACTATGCCTTAAGCCTTATTTCATGGGTGAAGTTGAGCAAAAAGGGTGCAATAGTTAAGCTAGTGACTATAAAGAAGCATTTCTTGGGAAGCAACCCAAGCTTTCGAAACTTTTATTCTTTTTCATTGAAGTTATTTTTTTATTTATTTAAACTTTCCCCATTAATTGTTTTTATTCTTTTTCTTATTTAGATTTTTTTTACCTTACCGAATCTTCCCAACAATTTTTTGGTATAACAATCAGGAAGATGAAAAGGAAAAGTAGAGTCCCTCTCAATTCCCAAGGGAGTATTCTTTTTCTTTTCTCTATTTCATTTTATAACATTGAGGACAATGTTAACTTTATGTTTGGGGGGGAGTTTTGAAAAATTTAAGTAATGGTTTTATTTATTTATTTTTACATGCATGTTTTTAGGTTTTAAGTTCATTTAATTTGTTTATCATTTACTTTTCTTTATGCTTTGAGAAATTAAGCTGAAGTTGGTTGTGTCCATTTTCTAATGATTTACTTATCCAATGATGAGAATGTACTAAATTCTTATGCTAAGTATCATTGTTAGAATGAGATTTCTATAGATTAAGCACTTTATCTTTTGCATAAGATGGTTGTGCATATCTAGAGAAGGTTTATGTGAATATGAATTTTTGAATTATGTCTTGAGTTCTAGAATTTGTTTGATTCTCTCTTGAGGTGAAATTTTAGGCAATACCTAGTTAAAGATATTATTTTTGCCATTTTTGGACCATTTGAGTCTTTCAAGCTTACTTTTGCTTAAGTTTTTCCCTACTATATTCTTTTGAGCTTAATTTTTTCCTTTTTCTTTGTTAAACATATAATTAATTTAACCTAGCCTTTAAATAAATGTTCAATTTTTCACCCTTCACTACGAAGTATATATCATTTTAGGATGAGCATTGAGCTAAAAGTTGAAAGAGGTAGAAAAGGTAGAGTTGTTAAAAAAAAAGGGAATTACGTCAATATTCACCCCACTACCCATAATGAAAATCTCATTAGAAGTTTTGTAGAGAGAGTTATGGTCAAAATACTAAAAAATATGCAATGTAAGTCTACACCTTGAAATTGCTCTCTTTCTTTCATCAAACACCTACAAAAGCATAAATAAATCAGTAATAACCTATCTTAACCACATTAGCACTAAATTAAGCATAAAATTAACTAAAATTAAATTGACTCACCTCAATTAACTAATTTAAAATAATTAAATAAAACGTATTAATTTCTATGTATTACTACAAGAACTAAGCTAAATTACTATCAAAATTAAGCCCAAATAACTCTATATCATAGAGTTATCACACCCCCAAACTTAATATTTTGTTAGTTCTTGAGCAAAACATAGAAAAGAAACTAACTTATGAAATTCAAATTCAATTAAAGAAAACTAAAATAAATATAGTTACTACTACTTCTACTAGAGATAAACTACACAAACTCAATGATTCCCCTTAATTTCCTCAAAAGTATGCCTATCAATCATTAACTTAAGAAAAAATATAAGCCTCATTTAAATTCATGTTTCAATTCTAATGCAGGTACATTCTCGAATAGATTTTCCTGTGTGTGTGAAATTGTTTACTAAGAACATCATGACATCCGGATTAGTTTATGACTGCACCAATTTCAAATTAATACTGAATTCCATAGGTTTACTTTTCATCTTGCTCTCCACTAATGTAGCCGAATACAAAGCTAGGGATCAATAAGACTTTAATAGGCTTGTAATATATGGCTAGGGTCAAGGTATGATAAAGGATATTAATGTAGCTCAAATCACCCCAAGCACATAATTATTCTAGGACCTATATATAGAGCTCTATTTTTCTTCTCCAAGCACACTTTTTCTTCCATATTTGAACTTTTTTTTTTCAACATATTTTTTTTTCACAATTTCACAACTTGGGACCCCTAAACTTATTTTCTTTGTATTGTAGATGGTGGGGTTATTTTTCATAGTTTGAACTTTTTTTTCTTTCTCTCACATCAACATAACATTTCCACCTTTTTCAACATTTAGCTCAATTTAAATTTCCTAAAACAATATACATACTTAGGAGTGAGGGTTGTAAAATTGAAAAATTAATTTAAGGCTAAGCTTTATTATTATGTAGTTAAACAAAGAAAAAAGAAATTAGGCTTAAAAGGGGTATACTAGGGATAAAAATTTAACAAGATTGGCTTCTTAGGCTCAAATGGTCCAAAGATAGCCTAAATCATCTCCCTAACTAAGTATTGCCTAAGATTTCATCTCGAGAGAAAATCAAGCAAATTCTAGAATTCATGACATAATCTACAGTTCACATCAATATAACTTTCTCTAGATATTCATGATAGTTCAAGTTAAAGATATATAGTGCTCAAAATTGTGAAAATCGTATCCTAACAATGATACTTAACAAAAGATTTACCATGAATCTAAACGAAAACCCTTTTCACCAAAAGCTAAGAATTCAAGATAACTAGTTATCATCATTGGATAGAGAAATCATTGAAAATAAATTAGCACAACTTTACTCTAGGTTCCTAAAATTTAAACAAGAAATAAATTCATTTACCAACTAATCCTAAATTATTTATAAATTTAAATAAACATGCAAATAAAATTAAATCTAAAACTTTCACAAAATATTCACCACCAAAAAATAAATTCATCCCCCCTCCCTCAAACTTAAATTAAACATTGTCCTCAATGTTAGAAAAAATAAAAAAGAGGTAAATAGTACTCTCCTGAAGGTTAGATGAATTTGGTGAAGCACTAGTCCTCACCTTTGTCCTCATCATCCTCCTTGCCACTTGTAGGAGAATTTTTTTTTTTACCAAAAAAAAATAGAGATTAACAAAAGTAAATAAATAAATAAAATAAAAATAACTAAAAAATAAGAGTTTTAAAAACTTGGGTTGCCTCTCAAGAAACGCTTCTTTATAGTCAATAGCTTACCTTTGGTTGAGATTTGAGTTTGCATGGAAAAAGCTTGAGGTGTGAAAGTAGTCTTCTCTTAAGATGTGGTTGTAATGCCTTTAACTCAAGATTTGATGCTTGCTTAACCCAAGGTGGTGGAATAGGTTGACTTTTATCCAACTTCTCAAATTGAGTTCCTCTTAAATAATGCACTTTTGC
>NW_018397259.1:832490-832656 GCF_002168275.2 Theobroma umbraticum | reverse complement strand
TTAGGTAACTCATCAACTGTGTCCAAAAAAGGAATTGAAGGCACATATGGCTTGATTTATTGTGATGTAGATATTTCCTCTTCTTGCTTAATTTCTTCATCTTGAACTTGATTGCTAGAAGTATTTCCTTGATCCACTTTATCTCCATCATCTTGAGGTCTATTAT
>NW_018397259.1:792306-832480 GCF_002168275.2 Theobroma umbraticum | reverse complement strand
AGCTAGTTGACCCATTTGTGTCTCAAGATTTCAGATTGATTCTGCTTGACTTTGAATGATGGCATCAGTCTTTTTCATAAAAGCATCTATCTTTGTCATGAATTGCACGAACATATCCTCTATTGAAAGCTTTTTTCTCTAGCATAGAAGCTCTAACTTGTGACTTAAAAACATTATAGAAAATAAGCTGTGATGAATATGTAGGAGTTCAATACTCCATGAAAATTTTTCGTGATTCCCCCTTAAGTTGTAATTATTGGAGTATGACTTATTTTGTTGCCCATCGAAGCTTCCATCAAATTACATTGATTCATAATAGCCTGGACAACAATCACTTAAATGCCTATCTCCACAAAGCTCACATGTCACAAAAAGACTTTGAAAAACATTAACACCCCAAGTGTTAATTTTATCAGACAAAGCATCTACTTTGGTGGTTAAAACACTGATTGCATCCAATCCATAATCACTAGTAACCCTTTTAGGGACAAATTGTTCAGGTGGCCACTGATAGTTCATTACCTCAATCAAAAGTATCTGAAAATAAAAAGAAAAGTTTGAAGTAAGATTAGGAATACTTGGTATTAATATTAACAAAAAAGAATTAAAAATCAACTCCCCGGCAACGATGCCAAAAACTTCTTATTGAATTCTCATGCAAGTACACGTATCGTTAACAAGTAATATAATAGTAAATAGAATTCGTTTCCACAAAAAATTGAATTAATTCTTAATTGCTAACTACTAAAATTATAACACCTTAATCTTATCCAAACAATTAAATTTAAAATTATTAAATAGAAAAATTAAAACTAATAAAGTGAAACTAAAATTAAATAGTAAATTTATTTTATAAAACTCACTTAACTACTAGACCTCTAAGATTATGATATCTTTCAATACTTCATCTGATTATTGCCTTTCTCTCTAAATTTAGTTTAATGGATTAAGTTGCAAACCTAGAATCCTAAATCATTTGCAAGCCTCTATCAAGTTTCTCATAAAAACACTTCTCCTAATTAATTTACTATATGTCTATCAAATTAAATTAAAGAAAGATTCATTAAGTTCATGCTATAATTTTAGCTACATATAGCTTATAGGGGTATGTCTACCCTATATGCAAATCAAACCACCTAATCAACTAAGTGCATTCAATCATAGGCTATTCTATTCAAGGTCTACCTAAATCTCTTTTGTCAAGGTTTAACCTAGGTTTCCAATTCAATCTAATTAGTGATCAAGCAATTAGAAGTATTAAGAACAGAATAAAACAAACAACTTAGATTCATCAAACATAAGCAAAAGAGAGATAAAAAAATGAGACTACATATTGAGTTCAATCATAATCTTAGATAAACAATTTAGTGTTCCATCAAGTCACACATCATCATCAAATAAAGTTTAAACGATAAAAACAAACTAACAAAATAAAAGAATAACAAAATGATAAACTCAAGAATTATAATCTCGATCTTCCAAGTCTTTTTGAATGCTTCACATTCTTCTCAACTTCAATGACTTTGTGGTTTGATTCTTAGTTGTCAATTTGGGATTTCGTTCTCTCCATCAAGTCTTCCAAAAGGTTGTTTTTATAAGGCTTTGAAGTTAGGCCAAGTTGGATGAAGAAAGAAGTCACTTTCAACTTGGGAAGGCTATATGGGCCGCAACCTTGCCCAATTAATTAACAAAAATCATAATTATTCTAAGACTCCTGTAGTGTGTCAAATTCAACAAGATTGACCACCTTCCAAGCTAAGTCGGGTGAAATGTTTAAATGAAAATTGTAGCCTATTCTCTTAACTTTCCAATGGTCTAAGAATCATCTCATTAGGAGTTCTGTAGAGAGAGTTATGTTCGAAATACTGAAACATGTGCAGTGCAAGTCTGCACCTTGAAATTGCTCTTCTTTTTTCATTAAAATTCTTCTTTCATCAAACACTCACAAAAGCACAAATAAATTAGTAACAACCTATCTTAACCACATTAACATCAAATTAAGCATAAAATTAACTAAAATTAGATTGACTCACCTTAATTAACTAATTTAAAATAATTAAATAAAACTTACTAATTTCTATGCATTACTACAAGAACTAAGTTAAATTACTATCAAAACTAAGCCCAAATAACTCTATATCATAGAGTTATTAATGACCAAGGGAGATAGGTTTGAATTTTGTTATCAAAGGTATGTATCAAAAAATTGCATCATCAAACTACATTGTCTTTGACGTAACAAACTTAAAATTTATATTAATTATGAGTGGTAAATAATGTTTAATTTCTATAACAGATTTAAATATTTTGTAAACCTTGTACTACTTCTTTCCAAAAAGAAACATCTCGAAACCTTATTGCCTCTTTATAAGTTTGAGGATCACCTTCAACTTCTACATTAAAGTAGTAAGATAAATATTCACATGTTTCTTCTCTTGTACCTTTTACTAAGTACATGAAGAAATCAGATCCATATGTCTTTACTTTTCTCATTCTTTTGCTTCTTTAAAACTTAATAGTTTCTTCACCATTTTTCAAAAGTTTATCATTTTCCGTTACTAGTTCTTTGGGTCTTAGAATGGAATTGAACTTTGTTTCATTAAATATAGCATCCCTTGATTCTATGACCGTATTAATGGAATATGAATCCTTGGGCTCTATCACCATGAAATGATATGCTTTACTATGTTCAACATATCCCATGAATATATATTCAATTCCACTTTCACCCAATTTCCTTTTCTTTGATTCTAGAACTTTTACTATGGCTTGACAAGCCCAAACTATTAAATAATTAAGATTTGACTTTCTTCCTTTCTGTAGCTCATAAGGAGTAGTTTTACTCTTTTGGTTTGGGATTCTATTTAGTATATGACAAGCTATTAATAAGGCTTCACCCTAAAATCCTTTTCCCAAGCTTGAATTAACAAGTAAAGTATTACTATTTTCATAAGAACTCGATTCTTAAGCTCCACTACACCATATTGTTTTGATGTATATGTCGCTATAATCTCATGAATAATATCAATATACTTAAAATATTTGAGATCATAGCATTCACTTTCTCTATCACTTCGTAAACATTTGATAAGTAATTCACAATGCAATTCTATTTCATTTTTATGGATTCTAAACTTCTCCATTACTTCATCTTAGCATGCAATAAGTAAACATAGCAATATTTAAAGAAATCATCTATAAATGTTATAAAGTATTCCTTTCTACCAATAGTTAGAGTACTATACATGTCACAAACATCAAAATATATTAATGTAAGCAATTTAGAGTTCCTTTTTACCTTAGGAAATGAGCTTATTGTGATTTTAGTAACATGCATCTCTTGCACATATTATCATTTCCATCAATGTTAGGTATCAACTCTAATTTAGTCATATCATGCATTCTTCTATAATGGACATGACCTAATCTATTATGCCATAGATTAAATAATGCTACTTTACTATCATGAATATTAAATGAGGCATTAGTATGAGTAGAACTAGTAACATTCTTATTAATATTAAGATTGAACATGTCTTCACATAAGTATCCACTTCCCACTTATTGTCCACCATTTGGAAAGATGAATTTATCCATTTCAAATACTAATTTGAAGCCATACTTATTCAACAAGCCACCCGACACCAAATTTTTTCAAACTTCTAGTACATAACAAACATTGTTTAGTACAAGTACTTTTTCAAAAGTAAGTATGAGTTCCAAAGTTCCTTTTTTCTTTTCACTTGTGTGGTGGAGGAATTTCCCATTTGTGACATGGTTCCATTATTAACCTTTTCCAAGGACTTGAAGAAACTCTTGTCCTCACATAAATGCTTAGTTGCACAAGTGTCAATCCACCATGCTCCATCATCTTGGAGAAGATTGACCTCAAAAATCATAACAACCAACTTGTTATTGTTTACATCTTGTGTCTTGTATTTCTAAAGTCTACATTCTTTAAATTTCCAAGTTTGTTATAATAGAAACATGGACCCTTTTATTCCTTTTGATCTTATGACTTTTTTCATTCATATACCAACGAAATGTTCTCTTATTGTATGAAACCAGCGTGTTAATGGTTTGTGTTCCATGACATGAACCTTTGAAGTCTCAAGATTATTTTCATTAGAATCTTATTTTTTTTATCTTGCTTAACTTTTTCCTATTTGCAATAATCTTCTTCTATTCGAAGAAGATTACCAAGGTCCTCGAGAAACATTTCTTCTTTTTTATATTTTAGAGTTTTCTTAATGTCTTTCCATAAAGGAGGAAGTTCATCAATTATAGAAAACACAATAATAGCTTTATCCATGTTAAGATTATACTACCTAAAGCTATTAAGAATGCATTCAAGCTCATGAAATTGATTCATAACAAAATGATCATCTATGGATGTGACAAAATACTTCTTTCCAAGCAATATACATTTACCATGCATATAACATACAACATCATTGATATCAAGTAAGGAAAGAAAACTTATCTTATAATCCGATGTAAAACCATTTTGCCATAAATGAATCTTGTCCATAAATTCTTCTTCAAAGCGTTCTAGCTTGACAATGTTGGTAGCCATTTCTTTTAGTGAAGTCATTTTGAATTCCAATTCCACAGAAAATAAGTCTTAAAATTGTTAATGCAAATAGGGTTTAGATGAAATTTAAAGAATTGATAGAGACGCTATTTTTAAAACTTATTTCGCTCCCACCACTTAATATGCAAAAGGAGAATTAAGCGTATAACCGTAGAGATAAAATGAAGCCAACATGTAACTTCGTCTTTGCATTTTATAAGAGTGGACCACTAGATACACCTGAGTGTTTACAAAGTTATTTAACCTTAAAACTTACTTTTTACAGCTAGTAGATTATAAAAAATTTGGAATCCTTTGGTAGTTAATGGGAATTTTAGTGTTTATATTAATTTTCAAAACATAGCACTTTTCTTACTCTTGATTTTTTTGCTCTTGCCTTATTTGTTTTTCGTATGTCAAAATGGTTAGCAGTAAGTCTTTTATATAAGTTTGCAAGTGTCTCTCCTCAACAACACTACCCATTTATCGAGGCACCTCTTTGACTTAAAGATGTAAGACAGAATCATTGGATAAAAGTATTGTTTTAATAATCATTTTATGAAATGACAACGGATCATTTCATAAGACATAATCTTTGAGTTGCAATATGGAAAGATAACTTTTCATATCAAAACTTTTGAATTGTGGTATTTTTCTTATTATCTCATAACCTTTGTGTTTAAAGATGTTTTTCCAATATGTCACTTTATCTAAAGACATACTGTTCACATGAAAAACTCACCTATAATCCAATAATCATACAGTGTCATACTATGTGACATAACTTTTGAGCTAAGATAGATTTCATTTGAAAAGATAACTTTTTATTTTGAAAATGCACCAACACAAAATATGTAACTAACTCAATAAAAAACAAAAAAAAAATCTGAAATCCCATGTTGGGTCAATGATATAGATTCAGCTATAGAATTTAGTTGTGGGAAGATTAATTACCTCTTTAAATGTTGCGTATATAGTAGGTTGAGAGAGAAAGGGACATGGACGACTTAAGACTTTTCGCTGAGTATGCAGGCCACAACTACCAGAAAACAAGTTGCAAAATGATGGAAGAATGTTTGGTTCTCTACCTACTTTTCCAAGGAGTAATTGACCTGGCAAAGGAAATTCTGAGTTCTATATATTTCTCTATAAAAGGCTGCTAAGAATTAGTGTCGAAGACATGGTTGCCGTTCCACTTACCTAAATGCTATTACAATTTTCCCCTTGTATCTAGCTTCCATTCTTCCTCAATGGGTAAATCTTGTTCGGTTAACAAATGCAGTATCAGGCATTCGACTATGCTACTTTTTCTGTTGCTAATGGCTATCTTAAAACCCACAGGTCTTCTCTTTTACGTTCATTAGGCTCTATTTGTGCCTATGTGCCTTTTTGTTATATATACGTACATTCTTTCAGCACTAATGTCCCATTAATTTGTTAGTCTTACATATAGATGGAGTTTTGGAATTCCACAAATCATTAATAATTAAGGTTGTCGAGTGTGTGTGTGTGTGTGTGTGTGTATGCATGTTTTTTTTACTTATTTTACATGTTTATTTAGTAATTAATTAATTGTATTAATTTCTTAATTATAATTTAATAAAAATCTTATAAATCCATTTGTAAAAGTTATACAACACTGATCTATAAGATAATTACGCTTAGTAAATTGTTGGCTATAAAGAGAAGAAATGAAACCAAGTTAGATATTCTTTGAGAACAAGTGCATGACATTTGAAAAGTATAGTGTACTTTTGATTCTTGAAACATATGGCTATCGTAAATTAATTAAGCTCCACTTACCTTAATAGTAATACTAATGATGCTTTTAAGTTTCACCTCAGCTCCATGACTTCTTAAATCAGAGCTACGTGGTCAATGAACCCCACAACACAAGCATATAATCAACTCCAATTACATTTACATTTGCTGTTACCTCCAAAGCAAACGAATTTAAGATATAGTAAATTTTAATGATGATGTGGGATTTCGAATGGTCACAGTTGTTGAGCATAAATCAGTCTATATTTCACATTACAGAAGGTAAGGCTAGAAAAGAATTAGTATCTAAAGTTCTGCTTCCTATCTCTGTTGTTATAAATTTTCTTATCTTCGATGCTGAAAGAACTTAAATAGCCCTGATATGATACCCTATTTGCTCTTGTTGCTGAAGCAAACACAGCCAAATGTAAAGTAATAGTGTGAATTGAAGTGGTCTTTCTTTCTTTCTTGATGTGGCTATCAGAAATGCATTTGAAGGTGTCTTGGTCACTTAATTTTTCCGTTCATGTTGCATTTGTTCTCCTCTTCTGCTTCAACCTAAAAGGTCCTTACTTGCTTGGTTCAGCAACCTTTGTAGTTAATGGAAATGAAACAGATCTAGAGGCTTTGCTCCAGTTCAAGGCAAAGATATCAGGTGATCAGCTTGGCATCATGCGTTCGTGGAACAATAGCGTCCATTTTTGCCAATGGCGTGGTGTTAAATGCAGTCAACGACATCAGAGAGTCACCAAGTTGGACTTGCGAACACTGAGACTAATGGGATCAATATCACCATTTATTGGAAATTTGAGCTTTCTACGGGTGTTGAATCTTCAGAACAACAGCTTCAGTCTAGGAGTTCCTCAAGAAATTGGCCGTTTACGTAGACTGCAAGAATTAACTCTGGATAGAAACTTCATAAGTGGTGAAATTCCTTCCAATCTATCTGGTTGTTCTAAGCTCAGACGTCTTTACATCGGACACAACCTGCTAGCTGGAGAAATACCAGCCACACTTAGCCGCTTGTCAAGCCTAGAGGAGTTAGGCTTTAGTAACAACACATTAAGTGGAAGTATACCTCCTTCCTTAGGGAATTTAACGTCTCTGGGAACAATATATCTGTCTCTAAATAGATTCACAGGGGTTATCCCTGAATCTCTTGGCCAACTGAACAATCTCACCATTCTTTCCGTGGCAGAGAACAAAATTTCTGGTACGGTGCCTTCTTCACTTTTTAATCTCTCTAATATTAGAATTCTTGATATTGGGGAAAACAACTTTCAAGGTAGTCTTCCCTCACAATTGGGATTCAATATGCCATATCTTCAAATCTTTTCTGTTAGCTTGAACCAACTCAGTGGGCCATTCCCTCTTTCAATAACCAATGCCTCGAACCTCATCACACTTCAAGTTGTGGGAAACAAATTTACTGGAAACATGTCTTCCTTCCGGAAGCTAGAAAAGTTGCAATCGTTAAACATTGCTGACAATCTTCTTGGTAGTCAGGGAACAAATGACTTAAAATTTCTCTGCTCTCTAACCAACACCACCAGCTTAGAATTTGTGGATATGAGTGACAACAGCTTTGGAGGGGTATTGCCTGAGTGCATAAGCAATTTGTCAGCTGCTATCACAGTTTTGGCTATGCAAGGCAATCATATATTGGGGAGAATTCCAGAAGGGATTGGAAATCTCATCAACTTGGAGGTGCTAGTGGCAGGAGAAAATCAGTTATCAGGTTCCATTCCCTCTGCCATTGGCAGGCTTCCAAAGCTACAATTATTTGCTGTAAATGTTAATTCTATCTCTGGAGGCATCCCCTCTTCATTGGGAAATTTAAAGATGTTAATCAAGTTGTATCTAAATGACAACAATCTTCAAGGAAACATTCCTCCAAGTCTAGGCAAATGTGTAAATCTGGTTTTATTAGATCTTTCTAATAACAACCTTAGCGGTTCTATACCTTCGCAAATAGCTGGACTATCATCCTTGTCCATCGGTCTAGCTTTGTCTTCAAACCGTTTGACTGGCGTGCTTCCCTCTGAAGTAGGAAATTTAAGAAATCTCGGTATATTAGATGTTTCTCAAAACATGTTATCAGGTGTCATTCCAAACGATCTTGGTAATTGTATAAGCCTGGAGCTACTACTGATGAGAGGCAATTTCTTCCAAGGATCCATTCCTTCATCTTTGAGTTCATTGAGAGGTCTTGCACATTTAGACATTTCTAACAACAATCTCACTGGTGAAATTCCAAAATTTCTTGTGAACTTTAACTCTTTACTCTACTTGAATCTTTCTCACAATGATTTTGAAGGTGTCGTACCAGTTGATGGGGTCTTTAAAAATGTGAGTGCTACATTCCTTGAAGGGAACAATAAGCTTTGTGGAGGCACTCCTCAGTTTCACTTGCCAGCTTGTGACCGCTTGAAACAACATAGGCGGAGATCACCTATTTCACTTAAATTAATAATTGCTATTGTTTCTGCGCTTTTAGGAGTAATTTTGGTTTTCTACTTTATCTTTGGCTTTTGGTTTAGAAAGAAAAGAAAGCGCCTTACATCACCTAATGCAGAAAATCCATGTTTAAGGTTATCTTATCAAATGATCCTGAAAGCTACAAATGGTTTCTCATCAGCAAATTTAGTAGGTACAGGTAGCTTTGGTTTCGTATATAAAGGAGTCCTTGAAGAGAACAGAACAATTATCGCTGTTAAGGTATTTAAACTTTTGAGTCACGGAGCTTCCAGGAGTTTCATGGCTGAATGTGAGGCCTTGAGGAATGTTAGACATCGAAACCTTGTCAAGATATTGACAGTATGTTCTGGTTTGGACTATCAAGGCAATGGTTTTAAGGCTCTTGTTTATGAGTTCATGGCTAATGGAAGCCTAGAGGATTGGCTGCATCCACCTGTTGGCATGAATGAGGCAGAGGCAGCAAAAAGCTTAAATATTTTCCAGAGACTGAATGTGGCAATTGATGTTGGTTGTGCATTGGAGTATCTTCATCATTATTGCGAAACACCAATCGTTCATTGTGACCTCAAACCAAGCAATATTCTACTTGATGATAAAATGGTTGGCCATGTGAGTGACTTTGGGCTAGCAAAATTCATCACATCAGACGTGCAAAATAACACTTCAAGCCTGTCAAGCTCCCTAGGGTTAAGAGGAACAATCGGTTATGCTCCGCCAGGTAAGTAGATAGATTAAAATTTTCAATTGCATCCATAGTTTTCATTCAAAATCATAAAAGGAGAATGCATTCTGTTAAATCAATATCTTATTTATTTTAAAATAATGAAGAACTTTGATATGAGAAAGCTATCCGAATCTGATCCAAATTGATGCTCTTATCTGTGACAAATGAATTGCAGAATATGGCTTGGGAAGTGATGTGACAACATATGGTGATGTGTACAGCTATGGCATTCTTCTGCTGGAGATGTTCACAGGGAGAAGGCCCACTGATGAAATGTTTAAAGAGAATTTGAACCTTCATAATTTTGTAAAAACAGCGTTGCCAAATCGAGTAGCTGAGATTATAGATCCCATTCTTCTTCAAGAAGGTTCTGGAGAAGAAACCATGATCAACAATACTTGCAAGGAGAGCAATCTAAAAGATAACAGGCATCTTTTCTACTTGAATTCTATATTTGAAATTGGAGTTGCCTGTTCTGTTGAACTGCCTAATCAACGAATCTGCATGACTGATGTTGTTGCTGAGCTTTGCTCTATAAGAGAAAAGCTGCTTCCAACTCGATCATCAAGACCAACAGGTATATGTATACTGTTTTAAATTCAAGTAACAATAACATACAACTCATTATAAATTTTTTGAAAAATTTTACACCTTTTGCAAAATACTAAACCCATGATATGTCCTTGTCTAAGTGCTAATTTAATATGAATCCTGATAGTTTTTAAGGATAAATACTTCCTTCATCTGCAGGTACCAGGTGATACTTTATTGGCTTGTGATTTTGCTCCACTTTTTGATTGGTATTGCATTTACAACAAAACTCCCCGGTGCAATCTGTCCTTCAAACAGGGAGAAAGAAAAGATTATCATTGTCTCAGCACAAGAGGTAACCATCCCCTTGTTTTCTGAAGGATCTACTCTGGAAGAATGTTGGATTTAGTTGCAAATTCTAGTCGTTGTGCCTACCATTTGTGTTTAATTCACTGCAATTGAAGATTATATATGTAATATGTTATGTTTTCTGAGAAACCAAATCTAGAAGAATGTTGAATTTGAAGTTCTCATCTTGTGTCTACCAGTTCATGAATAAAATTCAACCTCTAGTGTTTAAAGTTTCTTAGATGAAATACATTTTTCTTGTGTTTTAGATTTTGTGGAGTCTAGCAGTATCAGCAACTTTCATTCCAGTCTCATCTTGTGTTCCTGTTGTTGGAACATTTTTACAAAAAATATCTGCCGGAAAAATCGTATTTAAAAATTATATCTATTGAAAAAAATAAAAAAATAAAAGACTCACGTCTGTTGAGAAAAACCAAGAGTTCGTTATTGAGACTGAGCATTTAAGCCTAAAACAGTAACAGCTTTCCTTCCTTTCTCAAACATTCTGTAAGGTTTCTTCAATATTATTTTGCAACAGAAAAATATTATAAAAGTGTGATAATCTTGTCATATTCCGGTGAGTGCTCAATGGATTGACTTCGTCAGTGCAAAACGCTGTCAATCATTAAGTTTCATCGTATTTTCGAGATTTATATATTAGTAACTCTTTTGTACATTATAAGTGGAGACAAATAAAACTTTAAGAATGATAACATTGATACACGCCTTCAAGCTAATTTTTACATTTTCCAGTTCGGTGTTTTAACACCTACTGCACTCAAGGGGAATTTTACAACTAACTGCATAAGAAACTTCTTTCAAAGCCAAATCTTTCATTGCACATTGTTTGACACAAAACTCTTCCCATAACAACCCTTTTTCCCATTAAAAGAGAAAACGTAAAAAAGAAAAGAAAATAAGTAACAAACAAACAAACGAGTATCTATATACCTCATTAAACACTGAAATGAACTTTGCCAGAAATGAGATTTTGTGGATTCACCAAACTACTACATGCCAATCTGACAAGAATAGCTTCACAACGGTATAAGGTCTTGCCTGTAACATGAAGCTGTTCTAGCTCTTGCATGTCTCAGAGCTAAAAAGTTAGCCTCAGAAAGCTTTGACAACTCAGTCAAGTCGATACCTAGGAAGACTGCTCTTCTCATTGATGCTGAATGGTTCACAATTATAAGTAGACCAAAAAGAAAGTCCGCCCTTGTATGGCGTGCTATAATCAAAGCAAGTATCCAAAAATCCTACCCGTTGCCTTGGCGCGCTCATTGACCTCGCCTTCGCTTTTGCAGATTCTGTTGCAACCATATAAGTAGGAAAAGCTGGAGAATTTGCATCTCCAGATGCACTCTGCGGAACCCGACAAAATGATCTTCTTGGAAACAGAAGGGATGAATTGAATCCTTCCAGCGTATCTTGCTTTCTCATATTTTCAAATCTAACATGAGGTGGACCATGTGGTTCCCAGGTACTCAGATTTGAAGGTACATTTGGTTTTAAAATCATCACTCTTTCCCTTTTATTTGCCTCAGCATTTGCTCCTGGTTCCATGAAGCTGCTGCTTCCAAGTTCTTTGCAGAGCATTGATTCTTCTATCATATGAGTATTTGCCCTCTCCTAAAGAAAAAGATAAGGAAAATAAGCGTCAGTTGATCATGGAAAAAATATAAGGATATATACGCTTCAGTTGATCATGACAAGCAAAACAAAGAGAGGAAAAGATATGCAAAAGCTTGCACTATTTGGAAATAGAATAGTCACTAAATGGAACAATAGGCCTTTGTTCTTTTCGTTCATCCAACAACAGAAAGAGGCCTATCAGAAAACATAATATGCGATGAAATTACCCGATGAGAGTATGAGTATTTCTTCATGCGCTCTCTTTTGGCTATTGCCTCCTGCCTTCTTAACCATATGGCTTCAAAGTCTTCTTTAGCAAGCACACTGTCATTCCAACTCTTTTGACTATTGCATTCATGCTGACCATGACAAAATGTTGAGTGATTGAACAAAGGTGCAGAATTCAGAGACCAAGTCCAGACAAGGTAAACATGCAGTCATTTTGTACATGAATGTGTACAGAAAATGAACAACAAAAAATGAAGCTTCACATGATATTTTATATTATGATGGAAACAATCATATATTTAAGAAATAGTTCACTGGAAGATGAAAAAAAATATATGAAATCATACTCACCGTGTCCAAACCACACATTGTGAAGATAAAAGCTCTTGTACAAAAAAAAATCACAAGAAAATACGGTTAACTTGAAACTGTTGATTATCGTGACTTATTTGATCCCCAAATGCATTTACAAGATAGTAAAAGAATAGTGAAGAAGATAGCTTAACTTGAACTGTCTAACATACTTTAACTTCCTTCTCTCGCACTTCATCTTTGTGTATGAGGTTCTGTTTTCTCCTGATGTCTTGACAAATTACTTTTGTCGTAGAAGCACTCTTCTCCTTGACCTCTGGGTACATTTTTGCACCAGATTGCAAGCTCTTCATATTTTTCATTGCTTGACGTCTCACAGCTTGGCCACGAACAAGGGCTTGGAGTTTCACCAGTCCCTTTAGTGCCTGCAGTGCTTTCCTTGCCTGTTTCACAGCCACTTAAAAATTAAATCAGTCCAAATTGAACAGCATGTAGAGGAATGACCATTGATTATTTCTAGAGTTCAAAATAACCTTACATAAATTTTGCTAAAGTTGAGCATCAAGGAAGCTGGCTGGTTAAATTTTCATTAAATCAAATGCATTTCAGCTATGCAGCTATGCCTACAGAGTTTTGGTTACTCTTGGAAGGGTTACTTGGTAAATGAATAACCTTTAATTATTTCTAGAGTTTATCATGCCATAGATATTTCTCTTCATTATGACAGAAGTTTATCAAGTTGGTTACTCTATAATTTCAGTTGTAGGCAATATAGAGCACCAATTGATTTCAGAAGAGGTAGCAAACATGATGAATTTAACTTTTGGAAAATTAAAGTCTTATGCATTTGTTAGAAATAATTGAGATGTATATTCACCTTCTCAATTATTACTGCACTCACAAATGAATGCAACAATTACCATATTTAAGGTACAACATGAGCAGAAATTATTTTAGAAAACACAGAACAAAGATTTCAAAGGTAAGCTCACCAGATATGCCCGGAAAGCACTCTGAATCTTAATAGCAGCCAAGTTTCTATCCCTTGTTGTGAAATGATGGAAAGGCTTGGAGGCACCTGCAAGACGGACAACCTCAGCTGCCGCTTGGGCAGCAGCAACTGCAGCCTCAGCTGCAGCAGCTGTCGCAATGGCAACATTCAGAGCATGCTTTCTTTGTTCCTCTGTTGCTTGACAAAATGATTTCTGTGGTGCTGGAAGTGCAGGGTGATATTGCTTAAGCTTCAGCCTTCCAAAAATCCATCTCCATCTCCTTGATTTCTGGAAGGAACAACCCATGATTACACACACACACACGAAAAGTACCAAAAGGATCAATCAAAACTATTATGTGGAAAGGGGGAAAATAAACAGAAACAGTCATGTTCATGAACCTTTTCTGTTTTTGTTTTTGCATCAGAAGTGAATGTCTTCTTCACCCAACCAAACCAGCTCCTTTTCTTTCCCATTGAATTCATGGAAGCATTTTAATCAAATTCATTGCAGAGCATCTTTTATACATGAAGTCACACCTACTGATTGAGAAGAAAAAGAAAGGTTAAGTATAGAGGACCGCTAAAGAAACTGAATAAAGGAGGGCAGTTGAAGAGAATTAACTATCAGAGAAGCCAAAACACAACTTCAAAAAGTTTTCATTTGACGTCTATGAATGAAATCTAAACCATCTTGGCAATAACCTATAAGCACCTACATCTCCAAATCTAACCCAGAATCCAAAAGGGAAAGAAATCAAGCAGTTATTCTATCAAATAGAGAAAGTTCATCAAAAATAGGAAACCTCTCAAGTTAAAAAACCACTGTAAAAAATGCATCAGAATATTTCAAAAGTCCTACTTCTCCATAATATAAAAGATCACTACAGAACCGAAAAACCCAGAACAAGCTGAACCAAAAAAATATATAATGAACAAGACAGACCTGAATTCCTTGTTTCATAATATTGAAACACCTCAAACAAACCCACAGACAACCATCACCATATATATTGATGATGATAATCAAAGTGGGTCAGTCCTCTTACTTTCTCTATTGAATTTGCAGCCCTGAATATATATAAACGTTGCCTTGTTTTTCAACAAGAATAATCACATGCTGATGGAAAAGCAAAAAAGAGTGGACTTGAAACAGAAAAGAAAGAATGAAGTTTTTGCATTACCACATCAACTCATTTCCAATGATGTGGCAAATGCAGGCACTACGACCTCCTCAAATGAATCATGACTTAAAGAGCAAAGTGCATTTTCCCTTTCTTTTTTTTTTTTCTTCTCTTTTCTGTTCCTGTCCCAACTGTCGCCATCACAACTGGCCATGACCTCCTCAAATGTCTGTTTTATGGAATTTACAGACATCTCCTCAGTTCATATGCTTCATTTTCGTCACGTAAATTCAGCACATTGGACCATCACCTTTTGCTAGATGATGGTAACTCGACCCCATTGAGTTCACGTTTGCCTGGTGGCCTATTCCATGCATTCAAACTCCCATGTTACATGTTAGTTAATTAGTCAATTAGCCAATTAGGTTGCAGATTTCCAGCATGGCCCAAAGACTGTGTTGGAAATCATCTTGAGAATTTATTCTAGTCATCTATATTAGTAAATGAAGTGATGATTAATCGAATTGGGAATCATATAAACATTTTTAATTTAAAATTCAATTTTTTTTATTTCGTTCTAACTTTTTTTCTATAATAACGTATTTTTTAAATAAAGAGATACATACATTTATTGTTGTGAAATCAAATACTAAAAAGTCGTGATATTATAATTAAGATAACAATTTTTTCATAAATATGTTTGAGGTGTTTCCATATGCCTAAATCAAATTGCAAAGAACATAATATGGTATGGCATTAGAAAGGCAACAGCAATAGAATTAAGTGAATGAATGGAGTGAGATTGTAAGATTATTCAAAATCCATTTTCCATGTAATGCAATGTTACATTCAGTCTTTAGGATGTAGACTTAAAAGACTTTGGATCCAACTGTCACAGCAACTCCTGAATTTTGTAGGGGAAAGAGGAGCTATAGTTGTTCTGAAAATTAATTAAGTTGGTTTAAGTCAAACAAGGAGGCCCTAAAACTCATATTGAATTCAAAGTTATTTGAATATTAAATGTATATATCCCTAATTAAGTTGACAAAACAATCAAATATATATCACATCATTATTTTACATATTGAAAAGAATAAATATATAATTGTAATGAAGAATGACATACATTGCCAATAATATGGTATAATATGTAAACATAAGTAAAATAATATCTAATAATTTATTTATTTACTTATTGATGTATGACCTCCAAAACATTTGAAAACTTTATCGAAGCCATGCCAAAAAACCAATGGGGTGAGACCATTTTGTTCTTTCAAAACTCGAGAATATTCAAATGATCAATGATTTTTTTTTAAAAAAAAATTATACTTTTATCGTTTGTGATTATGATAGAGTATTTATTTGTTGTTTGAAAATGTTGATATTAACAAATATAATTTGGTGTAACGTGGAGAAACAACCAAAGAATATATGCTTTCCTTTCTAAAGTTTGAAAACAAAATCCTCAAATACTAATTAACATGCATTTTATATAAAATAGAATAAGTTATCTATTTTTGGAAAATTTTATTTTGATCATTCAATTTTAAAAATAACATGTTGATTACTATTGTTGTATAAACGATACATGCTTAATGATCTAACTGTTAAATAGTAATGGGTTTCTATTTGGACATTCTACAAAAGGATGACATATCAAAAGGGTGACAACAAATGCATCATTATATATACAGCTGATGATCAAAATATTATTTTTTGAAAATTTAGATGACTAAATAGATAAATTTATTTATTCTTTCTTAGATTATAGTATTGCAAAGAGAAAGCAAAAGGAAGAAGTGAAAAGTAGTGTTCTTTCAGGAGGGGAAAAAGAAAAGAGAAAATCCTTGTTGTTGCACGAAAAATGCAGCATCTTTTTGAGGGTAATGTGGCTTTGAATCAGTGTGGAATGGCCCCTCAGTAAAGCAAAGCCATTGCCTAATTGACCTGCTGTGAGTTGTCCTAATTACAAACAAGGAAAAGGTAGCTTTTGAGCTGTTCAAAGTCACAACCACAAACAATAATCTATTAAAATAAATAAATAATTGAAGAGCTTGCATTACACTTTGGGTTTGATAGATGACTATAATTTGTAGGCATGACATGATTAGCTTTTACAATACTCCCATTGCATTTCCCTGCCCAAACATAATCTATCCAACAATTAAATACCATTTTATCATTAATCAGTTGCATTGTTGAGATTGGCAGTCAACATGGGTTGTTACAAAGCAATGATTAATCTTTCTTTTCAAAGTATGGAAATGATGAGAATGGATGTGTGCCTCTATATCCTCCTGCCAAGAACATGGATCAATCAATCCTCTCTTGCCCTCAAAAAAAGATGATGAACTAGATTCCATGTTTCTCTTTTCCCCCTTTGAACGCTACCCAAGGAGCACACAATACAAGTTAAACAAAAGGGGGAAAACAGGAGCAACGTATAGTTTACGATATCACCATCGCCATAATTGTACACACCCCATTAGGTAACATCAACGCAGGCATGCCCTTTGCTTAGCCAAGCTAACGGCAAAAAATCAGCTCAAAGTGGTTCAGTCCATTCTATGGTCCTAGTTTATATCTCACCATTGAATTAGGTGGGAATCTTAGCTTCTTTTAATTGAAAAAGGGCCAATTACAGAATAAACAGATAGGTCTGCCATGGTGTGCCGACTTTTATATTAAGTTCGGTAGAAAGGAAGGGAAAATGTGAGAAAAGAAAAAAGAAACAAAGAAACAAAGAACATTGAGGAGGCAAAAGAAAGGCACCAATCCATCATTTTCCTTCTCCCTCTTTTTTCTCTTATACCAAACAAAGCAAGGGAAAGAAAGAAACACCGTATTCATTCCACTCTCTTTCCTTCTACTTTCTCTTCTACCAAACTTTGTGTGTTAAAGTGTCCTACTTCCAGCTTTACAGAGAGAATGGCAGTGATTATATTACAACTTCAAAGGACTTTATTTTCTTTCTCTCTAAATCAGAAGAATTAAAAAAAAAAAAAAAAAAAGAGGTGGCAACATAGAGCATTTTCCAAACTGAAAATAGATTGGAATCAGTAAAGAATAATTAGACAAAGATACAAATATTACAAGACATATATCTCAATGTTAGCTTGATCACTTTCTTTTGTCCTTTTGTCCTACAGAAAATATTGGAGGTAACATGTTAAGAACTCAGGATCACTTCACTATGTACATTACCTTCTTCCATCCTTATCCATGACTTTATAGAGAAGGGCTTCTCACTGATTTCCAGGATTCTAGATCCTCTAGGCCAATTTCCGTAACCACCATAACCAGAATGTCTAGCAAAGCATAGCCACAGCTTCCTGTATGGGCAACACCAGTCCAATCCATGGTTATGCCCAACAAACACTGCCTGCCACCATTCACAAAGAATCAAGTTAGCAGGACCCTTTGCATCCATCAAAGCTAATTAAACCATGTCCTAATTTGAGTTTTTACTTTGCAGAATACAAACTATATGACCTATTGCCAACTATCTTTCTAACATTATTGAGTCTTCATTCACTCAGCTCTCTTCCCCTTGAAAAATGGATATGTAAAGTTAAAACCAAAAGTCGTCCTACTCTCATAAATTTCCAGAAACTAATTGAGGTTCAGGAATTGGATCATGTCATTCTCTTTTAGCAATGGTTTCACTAAGCCTAATTAATAGAGGTTACTTATAACAAAAACCAGATGAAAGGGAATGAAAAAATATTTCATATAGAGGTAAATTATTTGGAGATTACAGGTGAAAAATCAAAGAGCAAAGGCTCCATTGATATCAAAGTGAGCAGTTGAGCTTTACTTCCAGAAAAAGTAAGGTACAATCACAATCTTCTTTAGACACTAACAAGCCAGATCCCTGCCTAAAGACAGTAGAACATTCATTTCTTTTCCAATTATTATCAGCAATTCATTAGTTAATGTGTCAAAATGGAAAAGAAACATTAAAAAATATATGAAAATTGAAACCTCAACAATAAGCGTTTTCTCAGCTGTAGGAACAGAATTTAACGCATATGCTAGAACCTATATGGTCTTCTAAAGAAGGTTTCTTGCTGATTCCACTAGGAATACATGACACAGATTATAGACATGCAAGTTTTTGGAGAGGCAAATAAAAAACCAAAATAAAAAAGGGTCTATTGAGGTTGGTTGTGAAATTAACACTTATTTCCACCACCCTCATGAGACATAAACATCACCAATTGGGTGCCAAACAAGGCACAGATTGCTCAGTAAATGATTATATAAAACTTGTCTGTAAATTATCCTAACCTAACTAAATTCATGTCATCAGTAGAAAGGTTATTATTGAATACATGTGTACAAAAATAATAACACGTATATTGGTTTCTGTCTGAAAACAGGAAAAGTGCCTATTTGCATGCAAATAAGTTATGTAGGTTTTATGCAACCATTGCAAGATATAAGGATATACATATGTGTGTGTTGTGTAGAATGACAACCAAACGGTTGGAATTTAGAACTTCAGGAATTTGTTCAAGGATTATTGCTAAACCCTCCAGTGTATAGCTCAAGACTCAATATACAGGACTCTATATGCATAGTGAGAAACTGAAGAGCTTATTTATCCATGAAATCACCTTGACGGAAGGCCTTTTAACAAGAACCTTCATGATACCCATTTCAGCTTCTTGAGCAGCAACCTTTTCCTTGTTAATGGAACCCACACAAGGCTTGTGTATTAAGAACTTAGGAGCCACCTTCTTATAAGCTTTACTGGGTATATGCCAGAAGATTATTTCTGGGATCCTGTCAAATAACATTTCTTTCATTGATACAAACATAGAGCTAGAAGATCTAAAAATTTTAAGACAGACATTTTCTATTTGCTTGAATTGGCCAGCCTTTAGTTGTAAAGACATATAAAAAATCAGAGTAAACTCATTCAGAATTTTATCAAATTGGCACAGCCAAACAACATGACACCAAAATTTTCGAATTATTCATCCATTATCCTTCATTTTCCCTCCTTGTTATCTAACCTAATATATAAATAAAAAGTAAGTTAGTGTTTCACATTTGTTTCAAGAAACCTATCCAATAAGGCACAAAGAAAATTCATTCAAAGATAAACCATGCATCCATTTTTCTACCTTGAATCAGGATTGATCTCTTCAGATTTACGCTTGAACCATTCTGCTTGGGCACTTGATATAACTTCTGGATAGGTACCTCCACCAGAATCTAGAAAGTAGAGATACACTATAGGTGTTTCTGGTTTCTCTTGTGATGAGACTTGGAGTACATAGTTGGATATACCTGGCCAAAGATCTTTAGGCCCGCTTCTAGAAAATGATAGCAAATTATTATCCATCTCATTTTTCATCAACTCCAATCGTGAAGTGCCCCTAAAACTACACTCTTGTTCACCTGACAAGTAACTTTGACCTCTGTTAATAAAAGCTAACAGTTATATGTAAAAGCAGAAAAAAAAATGCATATTTTAACAGCAATGTGAATTTGCAGATTTGCCACTTGTGCTAGATCAGGCAAGTAAAAGAATCACATTAGCATTAAATGCTGGGTTTTTTAAAAGAATTTTGACCACAATGATGCAAATGATTAAACTGAAGTAAACACTAGGTTCAAATTTTATCATCAAACAGACAACCACTCTAGTTGAAGAACTCACCAATAACCAGCATTTAAGATCCAAAGAGAAACCCTTTGCTCTTGATGTTTCAATTAAGTATTTCTATGATGTAATTTGCTCTTATATTTTATTATTTATTTTAACATGAAAAATTAGTATTTGGATTGTTAACTAACATTCATGCACCACACAGCATGAAGAAGTGTATACAGTTAAAAGCAGCAAATATCTTAACAATGACAGAATATAATCATAGTCCAGGATAACACATAGAATTTGTTTACTGAAAGCACTGAACATTTATCATCTCTTACTTCTTAGGTTTCTTAGTATAAGTAATCCATCACTTATTATCATCCATATTTTGATCACACTGCTTACCTGAACATGATGAATTGACCACAGGGCAAACAAGCTGAGGAATTGCAGAGGCTGAAAACCACTCCATTGGCCATTCAAACGGTGCATCATCATGGTTTCCAAAAACACTAGCCCATGGGATGCCCCTGGATCTTGTTGGAGAGAGTGCTTGATCCCAGTATAAGCTTGCATTTGCAATTGGGATATTGTTCGCTGTAATAACATCTCCAAGATATACTACAAAATCTGCTATGGCATTTGATTCTCAAGAATGAATAAATACATAAATAAAGCAACGCACACTTAAAAAGAATAAGTATTTGGTTTCATTTAAGTGCAAAATCTTTTGAAATTTTTTCCGGGCTTGTTTTAAGACTAATAGACCAGGCAGTATCGCAGACTTGTGATCAGATATGAATTGCCAAGCATAGATTTTTTGCCATTAGCTTTGGAAAATAGAAACAGAAAACTGTTGATGAGAATTGCCTTTTCCTGTTGCTTGTAGTAGATTTAATTGCACCAAGCTCTTCAAATTCTGGTGATAAGTATTGTCTGGGGTCAAAAATGAATATCCCTTACCACCCTTACAAGTTACATGCCTGTCAATCCATTTCATGAGTTTTGGGAAGGCACATTATGCAATCCCAATAACCTTAGCGGCAGCATTTCTGTTTTATTACAAAATAAATTTGCTGCCACCAATTCTAAAGTTCAATCAAAGACTACACTGTCAACTGATTTAGATCTTATCCCAATCTCATTGGCTCAGTTACATATACTAGTCCTCCATGGCTCTCGCTTTAGTCATTTAAATTAAAAAGATTAGGCACATGCATGTCTATTTCTAATTTACTTCTTCTTAGGTTGAAATGGACCAAGAAAGCGGGACATAAATGTTGGGAAGATTTCATATGAGGCAGCTTTAAAACATGAGCTCTCCAATACTGTCTGAATTAACGGAGACAATGACAAAAGGTTGTAAACACATGCAACTTGAAAAAACATTTAATCCATGTCTCAATCCAACCTCTCCAAGTGATGTACTAAGTCCAACAATTTCAGATTTCTCTTTAAGATATAGCTGGTCTCTCTGCCAAAAGAAAAAAGATCTAGGCTGTCATGGTTAAATATAACATCCATCAGACCAACATGTAAAATATCATGGAACCTTATTATAGCATTAAAAAGGACACCTTCTGGTCCTTTTGTTGGAGAAAGACAGACAAAGATGCGCTGTGGACCTGCTCTGAGTGAGGTCTTCTAGTGTTCTGCTCTTTAGGGTAACTAACCGAAGTACCTATGCTGTATTATTTGAGGAAATTATAGCATTGGTGTCTCAAAGTCTCAAGCTACATAATGATTAAACAAGCCAGGCCAGGCCCTGCCTCTACTATTGCCTTAGAGCATTTTCCTCTCCTGGCAAGTGACATCTTGATTCTAAGTTCTAACACTTTTCGCAGAGACCTACTTGAATAACCTGTGAACATCTCAATCTTTCTGAGTAAATTAAATCGCTCTTACTCAAAATTTAAAAAGTGAGTTATGTAGATTTATTTCATTTTCTCAAAATCCTTTTCATTTTTATTTTGTTTTCTTTCTCTTTCTTCTCTCCTCGTATCCCCCGTCAGCCAGGAGCCAGTAGGCGATGGCAAATGGATGGTTTTTTTGTGAAGCCTGATCTCTTACCCTTGACAAAAACGACGACTACAGGGACACATCTAGCTCCACTCATCGTTGTTAAGTCGCTCGTGCCAGACCTCATCGTCTGTCATCGCCGACTGGTCCCTGTCCTGTAGGGAAGAGAGAGGGAGAAGAAACAGAGTAAAGATGACAAAACACTTTTTTAAATAATAAATGTTTTAGATATATTTTGTCATATATGTAGCTTAAAATAAAATATTTTATTTTTATAATATAATATTTTAAAAAATTAGCTTAAAAATTATACGCATCAACTTTCCTGTGTTTCACGTGACACACACGTGTCACCAACCCCTACTTAATGTTAGATTTAGCGGTTATTTAAATAACGTGTAAATTTTATTTGATTTATCTATTATCTCAATTCTTCAGGTTTTGTCATTCTATTTTTCTTTCTTTTTTTTGACGAAGTCATTCTATTTTAATTTTAATAAATTGAGTTTCTGTATTTTTATTAAAAATTGATTTAAAAATAATTCAAGATTTGGACTTTAAATTAGATGATGTGGTAATTTGGTGATATCTTGTAGTGCTAAGGTGGATCAATTTGTTCAAAAAATATTATTATTTTAATTTAACTGAATAACAATTAATATTTCTTAAAAGTCTAAAAATATTAATATTTTTTTATTAAAAAAATTCAAATTAACACATCACGTTTTCCATAAAAAAAATTCACGCAACCAAATTTAGCTGCAAAAAATTTAATACAGCAATCAATATCCTTAAATTGCATTTAATAAAAGGTAAAAACCAAAAAGGTTTTGTACAATTTGAGGGAAAATAAACTTGCCCTTTTAGATTTAAAATCTTACAATTAATTACTTTATATTTTTTTGGTTAGAATTTTCTTATCACCGTTACAATAAAATGACTAAAATATCCCTTGTTTCATGAAATCGATATTTATTAACAAAATAAAAACTATAAAACTTGTTAAGTAAGAAAAAATATAATAGCAATAAACTCAGTATATTTATTTCTATAATTTATCCTTTAATAAAAGTATTTAAAAAAAAAAGCATATGAGCTATCCACTAAGGTTAAGGTTGTTGAGGACATTGATAACATCACCTGGAGTTTCACTGTCCAGCACACTGGACATAACCTTGATAGAATTCACATCCTGTTGCGGGCCCCACTCCGTCCACGCGTTCTCCCCTAAGTGCAAGTCGGCAAATAGTGCCAGTTTAAACGGTGCACCCACCCCCGTCCGGAGATGGTTTTCCGGCGTCGTTCGTAGTATGACCGTCTGATGGGATGATACGACGGTGGAGATGAAGGCTTGGAAGAGGATAGAGAGACAAGGGAGGGAGAAAATGGTGAAATTAGATAGGGACCGAGCCATAAATACCCGGCGACAGTGAGAGTGTTAATATTAATAATGCGTTGAGTTTCAGAAACGCGATGGCAGCAAAGAGCAATTAGCAGTAAATAGAAATTTGCGATATTCAATTGTGTCAAATGACATAAATGACCTTCACATTGTGGATATCAACGCATCAACGTCGACAACAAGAAGTGACAGGTACGATTTTTATTATAAATAAATCTACACACTATGCATTGAATAAGGGGATGCCTACTCTAAGCTGTCACAAGGGGTAGAAAGGATCCCTACTCCCTGTCCAATTGGAAGGCACTCAAGGGGCGGAGCGGCCCTTTGCACGGTCTATTTTAATAAGTTCTTAAAATAATTTTTTATTAAATTATTAATACAAATAATAAATAATAAATAATTTTATAAATCAATTTAACTTCACCCTTCACCCTAACTCTTAAATTTTTTCCTTTTAAGTTTTTTCACACGTCTTTTCATCTCTTTTTTTCTTTCTCTTTACTTTTGTCCTGTCATTATGAAATTGCAAAGAAGTTAATTTTTTTTTTTAAATTTATATTATTATTTATATTTATTTATTTTTTTCAATTTTACTCTATTTTATCATATATTTTAAGTTTTTATATATTTTCTTCCACAAATTTTTACAAATCAGCTATTATATTCTTCTTTTTTCTTTTTTATTATGTAGCTCTATATTCTATTTGCTATATTTTTCTTTTTGTTTTTTGTTATGTGTTCTCAATTATTTTAGTTTTTAAAAATTAAAATATTATTATGTAATTATCAAATATGTATTATAATATTATATTATTAATTGTTGCTTAAAATTAGTGTTATATTATTGATTGTTTCTTAAAATTTCACAAATATATCATTTTTTTATTAATCTTGATTATAAAAAATATTTTTTTATGTGTTTTATGCATTATATTCAGTTGAAAAGGAATTATTTTTTAGTATTTAGTTTTTAAATAATATTGATTATAGGAGAGAAAATTATTAATTTTATATATTATATTTAATTATTTATATTTTATACATTATTTCTCTTTACTTTGACTTTCAATAAAAATTAACTAGTTCCGTATCTGAATGCATTGAAAGGCACAAAATGTAAGGCAGTGTGGTGATGTTGGCAAAACCACCATAACGTTCTACACATAGCCAACGGGAGGCTTTAGCTCTCTCTTTACACCTCTTTTGTACGTGAGTACGATGGGAAGCACTAGCTTGGTTGGCCTCCTGGCTGGGGATGTAATAGGTAAGGTATTTGTTAATTTTTAAGTACTTGAATTTGATTAATAAATGAGGTACTTAAATTCTATAATTACTCAAATATTTTTTAAATTTATTACCTTAATCAACTCTAATGCATACTCACTATCTCATAATTATCTAAATACGTTTAAAAACCTGATTATGTAAAAAAATTATTAAAATGCTCTTTATGGGTATCCAATTATTTAAACTTGAATTTATATCCATATTTATATAAAATAATATTTTTATTCATATTCCATAAATTCACTAATAATTAAATTTATAAAAGCACACAAACAATAAAATTTAAATTTAAATAATCAAACACAAATATCTTAAATATCAACTTAAATAGTTAAAAAAAATCCAAACAACATCTTAAACAACATTACAAGTTTAATTCACTATATGGGCTTATCCTTAATTACATGAAATTAAAAAAAATAAATAAGTTATAAAACTTTCTAATCTTACAACTTATCTTTAGACATATATTTTATAAGTTTATATAAATAAATGTATATATATTATAATTAATAATTTTATAAGTTAAAATTTTTGTAATGTTAATACAAAATAGAAAGTAAATATGTTTATATTTAAAGTATATATACTGAAAGTATATATATAATAGTATTTATATTATTTATAAATTAACACAATATACAGAGAATATGTATTAAAAGATATTACAAGTTAATTAATAATTATAATTTCATGAATTAATTTAATTAGTAATATAGATTTGTCTTTAATTACATGAAATTAAAAGAAAAAGCATAATTGGATTCGAGATCGAGGACCCAAAGGGTGGTATCCAAACTTGATATAAGTAGTGATATTAATACTCGAACTTTATCTAAACCCGGTTATAGGGTACCCTAACCCTATATAATCAGGTGGCAACTAAGGTTCATCTCCAGTCATTGAAAGACTCATGCAAGCCTAGAGCTTATCCAAATTTTATACGTCACATAGAATTGCTCCCAAAAGAGCAACATTACTTCCATACTAATTCCCAGAACCTCAAAGCCGCGACGGCCATGGAGGAGGGCTACGGTGTTGGTTGGAAGTCTAAAGAAAAAAAAAAGAGAAGTGTAGATCATCGTGACGCTCAAGGAGGAAGGCCATAGCGCATTGATGTGTTTCACTAGAACACAACTATTTGGGATTTCATTTTTAAAGGCTTTTTTGTGGCTATAAATATGTGATTTTCAATAGTTGAAAAAAAAAGTCTGAGAGAGGAAAAAAAACAACTGTAGAGAGAAAAGAAAAAGGTTTAACAAAAGGAGGAACTAAGAAGAAAATGAGAAAGATTGATGATCAAGAATCAACTATAGTTTGTTCTTCATTCTAGTTTTTCATTTCTCTCTTATTCTTTTGTTGTAGAAATGATCTATTCTTTTGAGATTGTGATGTTTGCTGAAGAAATAATGATGAACTAAATTCTTTTTCTAGGATTGTAGTTTATTTCAATATTTAGTTTATATATATGATATTTCTTTGCTTAGTGTTAATGGGTATTGTATGGTTTATTCAAATCTATTTTTAAAGCTTTTCATTGCTTGATTCCCAATTGAAATGATTAGGTTGTTTAAATGCAATTTGACGGAGGGAGTTTAGATTAGATCATTGATTTGAATAACTTTTGTTTGATTCACTTAGAGTTTAGGCGATAGATTCGTATTTAAGATAGACATATTCGTAAATACCATAGGTAGCCATATTACATAAACTTAATGAGCTTTTCTGAACTAATTTGCATAGACATACAGAATTAATTTTAAAGAGTATGTGTGTAAGAATCTCGACAGGGCATTATATATAAAATTAGATTCTAAGTTAGCTTGTCATCCCATTAATCTAAGCTTAGAGTAAGAGATTAAATGCAAGTGAAATATTGAGAGGCACCATGATCTTAGGTTTTTAAAGTAATAGTTTTTAGTAAAATCAAATTCATATCCTTAATTTAGTTCAGTAGCAATTTTACATTAATTAAGTATTCAAATTCAGGTTGCTTGGATAAGATAAATCATGTTACAAACTTAATACGTAGTAAAAGTTCAAGGGCAAATCTCTGTGGGATACGATACTTGACTTATCTCTATATTAGTTGAGTAATATGTATGCTTGCATATGCAAAGTCGACAACAGTGGTTATCATCGCTCGAGATATATTGAGTATTTTTGTATCACTATAGTTTCCGAATCAGCTTTCAATATTGGTGGTAAAGTTCTTGACCCATATCAGAGTTCACTCAAACCAAATCCTGTAAAGGCTATTATTTGTTGCAAAGATTGACTCTTTGGAAAAATTGACGAAAACATATTTTTTTTATTTTTTGGGTTTAATGGTTATTTTAGTATACTTTATCTGTAGCATAATTATGATTATAATTCAATTTTACTTGATATTTTTGCATGTGGTAGTGGATCTATTGTGCTAGCAAACTCTATTAATTTTATTGCATATGGATTAAAACTAGTTAGTATTCTTATAATTACAATCACTTTTATGGTTTTAACTTACACGTAAGAATAATATTCAAGGATTAGTACATTTTTTTTATTTTGTAGAATTACAGACATGGAGTTAAGTGAGATTATTGCGGATATCATGAACACAGCTATGATTGGAATGATCTTGATTAAAAGGTTATTAGTGTTTAAATTAAATCTTAAAATTTATATAAATTTTTTATTTGACCGAACTTTTATTGATGTATTATTTGTATGTCATAAATAGGTTATGGTGGTACGAATGTGCACATGGCAAGGAAAAATGTTCTCAATTTTGTTGGTATTATGGTTGATATGGTTATGGTGTCTAGTTATCAACCTTTGCAATTTTTTGTGTTAATGTTGATATGGCTTGATATGATTATATATGGTTTATAATTATCAACATTTGAATTTTTTTTGTATTAAGGTTAATATGGCTTGATATGATTATATATGGCATATAGTTATCAACTTTTGAATTTTTTTTATTAAAGTTGATATGGCTTGATATAATCATATATGGTGTATAATTATCAATTTTTGAATTTTTTTGTATGAAGGTTGATATGGCTTGATATGATTATGTATGGTGTTTAGTTATCGACCTTTGAATTTTTTTGTATTAAGGTTGTTATGGCTTGATATGATTATGATGTATAGTTATCAACCATTGAATTTTTTTATATTATGGTTGATATGATTATGGTATTATTTATAAGGTGGTGTATTTAAATTTAACTATGGTTGATATCGTATAATTGTGGTTCAATTTTTTTATGGTTTATGATTATGGATGGTGATTATGGATTTAGTCATGTTAAATTTCATAATGTCTGAAAAATATTATTATATTTTTTATTTTTGATGAGAAATTTATGTAATAAAAGTATAGTATAGTTGTATGTATTTTAATTAAATCATTTAATTATGTTTTAATCATGTTAATTATATAAACTGTGTAGAAATCTTATTAGCCTTGTTAATAATGTAATATATAATAAATCATATAATCATTTTAATCGTATCATGTTGTATAAAATTTAATACGATATATTTAATATACGTATTTGTAATGTCGTGTTACATGGTGATCAAACGCATTCGTATATATGTTTAAAATCTTAAGATGATTAATTAATCATGTCGTATTCATATTTATCCAAATAAGTGTCAATACTTTATATTTATAGAGCACAAATAAGACACAGATACATAAATTGCTTGGTTTATACCATCTAAAGAGCGCATAATCTCATCAAACATTTTGATAGCAAATTAAAATAATATTTTTGAGAGCATACTTGAGTGACACAAGCATAATATTAAATACCAACTATCACTAGAATTTACATCTATGTCTTGTAAGATTGCAAAGACAGTGCAATCGTTATAATTAGTAACGAATGCACACTCACCTTTAAACATGTTACTCTCATCCCTTTGATAGGAAAATGCTTTTAATATGTTTATATCCTTAGCATTGAAAGCTCCCACACATTGACAAATCTAGATGTGCTACCCTAAATCCTTTTTGGTTGACTTACATATAATATTTTATTTGTAAACGATTTAGTCAATTGAGTTATTATCATTTAAGTTGTAATATAAAACATAGTTTAGTATAGATAAATTAATATACGTAATTAAAGATTTTAAAAATTAAGGTGAATAAATTAATGAAAAAGTGCATAATGTAAATCACACCACCAACAAGAAAGCAGTAGCAATTTTCTGGCATAAATTAAAAGAAAAAAGAAGAAATAGTATTGGTAAGGAATTCTAAAATGTCGACGAAGCATGTGTAAAAACAAATAATTATTTCAGTTCAGCATGTGTCAATTGAATTAATATTTATACCAGAATGAATTGAATGGACAAAATAAACAAAAATCCCTCAGCTCTCAACAAAATTACAAAAGTCTTACTAACTCAGCAACGGTATGAAATGACATAATGAAAGGGCTATAAATGTAAATTTGAAAAAAGAGTCACCGTTAGGCATGTGAGGTTTGCTATTGCTTAGGAAAGAGGTTTGTACAAATCAATACGGTAAAGCCGAGAGTCATAAAGTAAATGATAGGGGTATTCTTGCCAACTTCTTTAGTTTTTAGTATGACTCACTAGTTGTTTTGTGTCTTATTATGAAGACTACATTACTTGTCGGAATTCAGACCCTTCTCCCCATCCTTACTAGCCTTAATTATTTTCTAAGCACGTGCTTTACATTTTCTTAAATCTCAACTTTTATTATCATTTTATACACTAATAGTAAAGGTTTTTAAACTCCAAAAAGTTGAGTTTGGATGGTATCTGTTTAGTTATTATTATTATAAATAGTTATTAATTTTTAAATATTTATCAAATTTTCTTTTTTGTTTTATGTAAGAGGACAAAATCTAATATTGTTCATAATATAAAATTATGGTTGGTTCTCTTTTTATTCTTTATCCTTGTTTATTTAAATAACCAAAAAAAAAAACAAAAACAAATATGTTAGCTTTAAAATGATTATGATTTTGATTATGACAAAATGATTTACTTGAGTGATTCTTGATATACTCTCATACACTTATTCTTATATGATTAAAAGCTTGATTGTTCTTAGTTGAGTGAAGTCTTGTGATTGAACTTGCTCACATGCACTTCATGAATATCAACAAGCTTGAATGACTTAATTGTATGAGTATTAAACTTGCTTGAAAATGTTTTATTTATGATCACTCAAATATTCATCTTTAAGATGTTGAAATTGAAAGATAAGTTCACACATGATAGAGGTTATCTCAAAGTTACTCAAAGATCATCAATCTATACAACACTAATGTTGTCTCAAGTCAAGAAGGGTCAAAGTGGAAGAAATCCCCCTCTATATTCGGCATGAAGATAGTTTCAAAGCCATGACCAATGCTTGGGGTAAATTTATTAAAATTGATCATAATACTGGTGAACAATGGAGATTGGATTCCATGATGATACTTATTGAGGTTAAATCTTTAAAGATGATCAAAGCTCTCATTGACATTTCAATTAATTGCAAAAAGTACTACGTAAGGGCATGTGTCTGTGACATACTGCAAAGTAGTCCACTGATAAGATTGGCTAATGTGGTGGAAGGCTACTCATTAGAGGACATGGTGTGGAAGGCGTATTGGGGTTAGATAAGAGAGATGTATTGTTCTTCGAGGAAGGAAGTAATTACTCTTGCAAAAGTATGAAAAAACTCTGTGGTAGTGAGAAAGAGAAATGGTATAGTGGCAGGTCAAGTAGAGTAGGTCACTTCTTTTTGAAAAAATCTAATTGGGGGATGGTAGAGGTTTCAAAAGGAAAGTCAAAAGGGTCAAAATCACTAAATAAATAGGTATTTTTGAATTTGAACAGATGTTCCCAAGATCGGCCCTTGATTTGCACTATGGAAAGGGCTAATCAAATTCCTCTAAGTCCTTGTAGGCCTGGTAAAAAGGGGCTTTAGGCTCATGAGAGTAAAGCCCATTCATCTGTTTCCTATGAAGTTTTGGGCTATAAAGATGGTAGGGAGGTGTGGAATAAGAGTCCATCACCTTTTTTAAAGGCAAACTCTATGAGCCATGGGAAAAATTCTAAAATGGGACATAAGGAACCTATAAGCAAAAAAAGGGATGATTTAGTCTCATGCGTGAACTGCGATTGTGATTGTCTTGTTGTTTCCTAAAGTAAGGAAGATGGCATCGGATTGGGTCTTAGAGGAATTAAGGAAACATAAAGCATTTCTACGATCAAAGGGGCTCATGCTAGAAAAATAGAACTAAGTACAAGTAAAGGGATTAATCTGAGGTAGCAAAAGAACAATTCAAAGTTGTCCAGCCATTGACATCGACGGTCGTAAGAAGACACAAGGTTTAAGTAAGTCTAAAGTTACAATTTCTTATATTTGTAGAGGCATCCTTAGTGAGAAGGTCGAAGGAAATAATAACGTGCCAAATTTGGTGATTCAAAAATAGCTACATGGAGTCAAAAAGGCTGTAGGTTTTGTTCTAAGAAGAAGATTTCAAGTACGCAAAGAGATTCGTTAATGTCTGAATGATGTTTCTATGAGTAAATGTTAAAGGAAAGCCGAATTAACCTATGATCTTTGTAAAATGATAAACATGGAATTTTTTTAAAAATAAAGAAGAATGTGGTGGAGGTTTTTACAAACATTGAAGAAAAGGTTGTCAAGTTGAGACAATGTAAAGTTTGATTGCTTTGTTTATTTTTCATTTGTGAGTGGGGGCTTTTAGTTTTAATGATTATTATTTCTTGGAATATTAAGGGGTTGGGAAAGAGTGAAAAGAAAAAGACAGTAAGGAAAATGGTTAGTAAAAATAAACCGGATATGCTATTCATTTAATAATCTAAACTGCAAAAGGAAAAACTAGGACTATTTGAGAGGCTATAGGGTAAGGAGAGCATCAGTGGTAAGATGGCTGCTGCAGTTAGCAGGTTTAAAGGGATAATCAGTATTTGGAGAAATGACTTTTTTGAAATGGTTGATTATGCAGAATGTTGGTATTATAGTTTGATAGTTGACAAAGTTAAGAAGTTAAACAGGAACTGTAGGTTCATCAATACCTATGCTCCGAACAACGGATGACTGCGAAAAGAATTATGGGAGGAATAAGTCAAAGTTACCAACAGCAAGGATGTTCTATTGTGTATTGGTGGTGACCTCAACACAATTAGAGAAGAACATGAAAAGACAGAAAGGAAGGACATAAATAGGTCTGTGTTTGAGTTTAGTGAGTTTATTAATGTTATGGCTTTGGTGGACCTTCCTCTAACTAGTGACAAATTCACATGGTGTGGTTATAGAGACGGTTAGGTGTTCAGCAGATTAAATAGGTTCCTACTTGACATGGAGTAGATTTAAATGGAGTAAAGGTTAATCCAAGTATGCTTATCAAGCTCCTTGTCTGACCATAGTCTAGAGATATTGAGATTTTATTGTATTGATTGGGGTTCTGGACCCTTTAATTTGTTTAACCACTAGTTAGATAAGCAGAGTTTCTAGAAAGTGGTGGCTGATTTTTGGAATAGCAAAGGCAATGCTGACATAAGTAAAGAAGGTATGTGGGAAAAATTAAGAGAATTGAAATCGTTTATCAAAGATTTGGGGGTTAAGGTGCTGGGAAATACTCAACAGCAAATTCCAAGTCTTGAAGAGGAAATAAAATTGTTGCACACAAATTGCCAAGATAGGGGAATGGATGAGGTTGGTAGAAGGGATCTGAATATAAAAAAGCTTAATTATGGGGTCTTTATAGCGAAAAAGAAAGAAAATGGCTTCAAAAGTCTAGAGTCAAATTGGTTAATAAAGGAGATCGCAACAAAATATTTTCTTGCAATAGTAACTACTACAGGACGTGTGAACCACCTTGGATGTATTCAAAGTGCTAATGGTATCAAAGAAGTCCGTTAGAAATTAAAGAAGAACTCGTTAGGTACTTTGAAGGTCTGTACAAGGAAAATGAGGTGCTACAACTGGTTAGTTTAGGATGTCAACTTAAAAAACTGTTAAAAAAGTCAATAAGGTTCTTGGAATGACCATTTGATAAGAAGAAAGTTTTGGGGATTATTAATGGCTACGATAGCAATAAACCCTCAGGCTCTAACGGGTATAATATGAACTTTTTTAAGAAGAAGTGATCAACAGTAAAAAAAGATGTTAGGAAATTTATGCACTGATTCTTCCATTGCAACAGATTAGGGTATGGTGTTAATGCCTCTTTTATTGCTTTTATACCCAAGTTTCCAAGTACGACCAGCTTGGGGGAATATCACCTGATCAGTTTAGTGGGCTATTTGTATAAGATTTTAGCAAAAACCTTGACTAATAGGCTACAAATGGTTACGGGGGAAGTGATTGGTTGTAATCAATTTGCCTTTATCCAAGGTAGGTAATTATTCGACTACGCTTTCATTGCCAACGGCGTCATCGATTGGATAATGAAAGATGTTACAAGGGAGTGTGGTCTTTAAAATTGATTTCAAGAAAGCTTTTAACAACATATGTTGGAGTTTCTTAGATCATGTAATAGGTAATATGGGATTTGGAGTTAGATGGAGAAATTGGATCAGGGAATGCATTTCCATAGCGAATATTTTCATTTTGGTCAATGGCTCACTTTTAAGGTAATTTGGCATGGAAAGAAGGCTTCGATAAAGCTATCCCCTCAATTCGTTCTTGTTTAATATTGCTGGTGAAGCTCTTAGTTCTATATTAAGGAAAGTGAAAAGTATTGGATTATGTAAAAGGGGTGAAGATTGGAGATAGTGGCATATGTGTTACTCATCTGTAATATGCAAATGATATAATCTTGTTCTGCAAACTTGACTTAGAAAGTATCCTAGTGTTAAAAAGGTTGTTAAGATGTTTTCAGTGTGCCTCGAGCTTCAAAGTTAACCTCATGAAGAGTCATCTTATCAGAATTGGGGTGGAGCAACTGTTAGTTTAGTGTTGGGCCAACAGGATCATGTCTAAGGTAAGCAGTTTTCCCACCAAGTACCTAGGCCTATTATTAGGGGTTAAGCACAACACCACTAAATTTTGGAACATAGTTTTAAAAAAGGGCAGATTTATGCTTGCAAAACGAAAATCTAAAATGTTGTTTTTTGAGAGAAAAATCACCTTGCTTAGACCTATCTTGGCCAAATTAATAGTGTTCTATATATCTTTATTTCAGGTACCTTGTCAAGTGAAAAATAAACTGGAAAAATTATAATGTAGCTTTTTGTGGAAGGATGATGGGAAAAAAAGAAAGATTCACTATGTCAAGTGGGATAAAGTTTGTAATTACAAACAATGTGGGGGGATTTGGAATTATGGACATACAGATTCAAAATCAAGCCTTGCTCAACAAATGGATATGGAGACAAGTAGTTGTGTTAAAAACCGACAACAACCCTTCCTTGATCTTACCAAACTCGAATGATAATAGGAAAAGCCTCTACTCTATTGATACACATAATCAGTCCCCTTTGCCCTTTTAACAAAATTTCTTGCAAGTTCTTTTTAATTTTGGTTTCGTAATAGTTAATGGTAAAAATTGCTCATTTGGAGTGACGAATGGATCGAAGGTCTTATCTTCGCTCAATCTTTCTTAAGAATCTTTGCTCCAACGAACAAAAAAAATGGTAAGGTTGTTGAGTATGGCTATTAGGATATTGAGGGTTCTTGGGTATGGAATGTCTGCTTAAGACATTATTTATTTGATTGGGAAAATAGGCAATGGGAGCGATTAGGTGCTATCCTTATTAAATTCCAATTAAGCAAGGAATTTAGGGACAAGTTGAATTGGAAAAAGAAGCCAATGGTGTTTACACTATCAAATCTTTTTGTAAACATATTCTGGCAGCAAAAGAAAATAAAAGCATATATGGAGGAACATTTCAGCAAGATAGAAAAGAACTTTTGTTTGGCAGCTGTTGCATGGCAAGCTTGCAGTTAGATATGAGTTGGCAAAAAAGGGAATAATGCACAACAACCACTACTTTGTGTTTTGTGTAATGTTGAACAAAGAAACATGGTGCCATTTATTTGTTGAACGTAGGGAATTTTGAAAGATGTGGGCAGGTTGGTGCAAGTTGTGTGGTTATGAATGGATTGCTCTTAAGGACATTAGATCTTTCTTTGAGGCTTGGAATAACAATAACTTAAGTAACAAACTTAGGTAACGTTGATGCATGAATTTGGAATATGGGTTTCTTTGCTATTGTTTAGTCCATCAGGAAATGCAAAAATGAGGTTATTTTTACGATAATGAATGGGAGATAGCTTAATGTTTGAAGTTGGTCAAAGTGATAATGGCAACTTGGTCCAATGCTAAGTGGCCAAATGATTACTTGTCTATCTTGGACACTTACAAACAGTCTCCAGGACTTGGCCAACCTAAGATGAAGGAAAAACAGAACAATAACATCCCATGAGAAGTTCTTGGGAATGGCATTATGATGTTCAACATTGACGAAGTAGCACAATGATGCCTTAGGCTAGCCAATATCGGTGGTTTTCTTCGAAATGACAACAGAAAGGTTAAAATGTTCTTTTCTAAGAGCATTGGAATGGTTGATTCTAACCTTGTTGAAATTAGAGCTATAAGGGAAGCCTTTGCCATAGTTGTAACTTCTAAATGGAAAAAGAACTCTGGACTCATGATTGAAAGCAACTCAAGCAACGCTATCAAATGGACAAAAGCATCGAACTTAGCCTCTTGAGGACTTAGGAAGTGGCTGTTGCAGATTGAGAGGTTTAAAGAGGTTATTGGTCATTGAGACATCAAGCATACCAAAGAAAAACTAACCAAAGAATGGACACCTTGGCCAAGGATGAAGTGTATCTGTCTTATAATGTTCTACAAGTTTTTAAGTAAGTTGCTCGCCTTTCCTTTTCACCTTAGAATCTCTTGAAATTGTTTTTTGAGTTGTAGTGAATGGTCTAGGCTCATTGATTGCTTGATTGGTATTGGTTTTTTTTTTGCTTTGATCTCAGATATGCTCTAACTTGTTTGGTTATGTTGATTTTATTGGTTAATTTGCAAGTGGATGTGATTCGCTGAAACTCCTATTTTTGTCTTAAATGATGGATGTTTATTTTGTTTTTTAGTGCTTTTTTTGTAAGAAGGGTTTCTTATATAGCCATGTTAAAGATTTTTTGCTTTCTGCCATATAAGTTTATGTTTAAGTGTAGAATGTGTAGGTGCACATGCAATGGCTTTGTTCTTTTTACTTTTGTTTTTTGAGGCACCCTTGCTTTGGCTCTTTATGGTGTATTAGGGAAGTATGCTCTTTTATTGCCTTGTGCATACCTACCAGTACCCCCTCTTGAAGTTTTGGTATGTGTCACCCTACTAGTGGGAATCTTTTCATTCCTTCAGGTTTAATGAAAGTTGCTCTTTAATTTTCAAAAAAAAAAAAAGTCAAAAAGTTCAAAAATCCTTAAATGAATAGAGTTTAAGTGGCAATACATCATGCAAGAATAGCTAAGTGTGTTTCTTGTACATGCTGCTATATTTCTAAAATAACTCTCATTACGGAAGTTCAATTGATGAGATTCTTGAACCATTGGAAATTTAAGAGACAAAGCTACAACTTTTATGTTTATCACTTTTTTCAGTTCAAATCAGATCGAGCTCAAAATCACATTGGAAAAGGCTGAACTGCTGTCATTTCAACACTAGACAACATGAAAACTTGAAAATATATAGCCATAGTCGACCCCTTAAAGTCTATAGTTGATTCTAAGGAAGTAAGCACGTGAAATCCAAGCTTTTATGAAGCCATAATCGACCCTAAGCGAGTGGTAGTCGACAACACCAAGCCAGATCTAACAGTTACAAGCTTTTTGGAAGAGGATCAACCAAAGAACTTCCATATTTGACTACAAGTGACCGTTTGACACAAAATTCAAAAGAAAAACGGCTAGTTTCTTGCTCCAATCACCTCCAATGGCTCCAAGACTCTTTCAACTATAAAAAAGACCATTGGAAAGTATTTCAAGTTGAAGAAGAAGAAAAGAAAAAGGCCAAACTCTTGAGGATCAAAATACTGAAAGTAAATGAGAAAAATCAAGCATTTTTAAGCTAAAATTTCTTTGTGCTTTCACTTCTATCTTTACATCCTATCTTTTTACCCAATATTAGGAATTCTTCCTCCACTATACTAAACTAGTAAAATCTACCTTTTAGAGGCATTATTGCTATTCTTGTAAAGGTTCTAACTTAGCTTTAAAAAGTTAGTGTATGGGTTTGTAGTGATCCTTTTAAAAACCATGAGTTTGTGGTGAACTCATTAAAATCGTGGGTTTGTGGTAAACTTGTTAAAACCATGGGTTTATGGTGAGCTCATTGAAAACCATGAGTGTATTTGTTAAACCCATTAAAAACCATGAGTTATTACTTGATCTGGTGAAAAGTCGTTGTGAGGGTTACCGTTTCATCTCATTAAAAAGCAAGAATCTTTTTTAGGATCCATTTGTTTTATAGTAAAATATTTTTTGGGAAACATTTTCAGACCCATGATTGTTTGGCAAACGAAAAATTAATTCCAGATATAAAACATTTTACAAGTTCATAAAATTAACCACGAAAAATGTCTTATGCCCTTAAAAGGCGAAAGACATTTTTCAAAGAATAACAAAAATACTTTTATACTAAGTTCATGAGTATAAGTTTGATTAATATTAATATTTAATTTAAAATATTAAAAAAATAAAAAATATTAATATTTAACTTTAAAATAAATAATTTAAAATATTAATATTTAAATTATACAACACTATTAAAATTTTAAAAATATTATTTTAATGAAACCATTCAATAAAATTAAATTTTTTATTTATAAATGGAATAAATCTTACTAATAATTATAATAAAAAATATTTCAATGATCATCATTTGATGAATACACATTTATAATTGGTTTAAATCTTACTAATAATTATAATAAAAAATATTTCAATAATTGTTATTTAATGAATACATATTTATAAATATATGTTTTGGATATCTTACACAATTGATGACTATTTATAGTTTATAATTACAAATAAAAAAGTGATAAGTTGGTAAATTTTTTGAAAATTAGAGTTTATTTTCAGTACAAATTTGTGGTTAAATGCTTTGAAAAATATCATTATTGATTTTATCCATTTTCATTTTCATTCTTAATTTTGATCCCAAATTAATGAAAATCAAAGATCAATATTGTTTTGTACTCAACTTCTATTTATTATTTTAACACCTAAACAACCCCACCATGATAGAAAATATTTTTCATAAAATGATCCAAAGAATAGAAAATATTTTTGACAGTTTATCCAAACAACACAAAACATTAAATTTTCTTGTAAAACATTTTACGCGAAAAAAATTTTCCTCCAGCAAGTCATTTTTCAATTACCAAATGAAACTTTAGTGAATTGAAAATTCCTTAGTGAACCAAAGGAGTGGATGTAGGCACTTGAAAAGCCAAATCACTATAAATCTTTGTGTCTTGATTTACTTTACGTTTTATGATTTATTGTTGAAACTCTATTTTAGAAAAATTATTTGCTTTGATTTTAACACAAGTAGAAAATCCATTTTGAAGAAGTTTTGATTTTGCCCTAGTGTCTTCATTTTATCATTGTTTAGTTTTGTTATATTTTATTTCAAGAGAACCCATTTCATAAGTACTTGTAGTTTGATTTATACTATTCACATCTTGGTTGGTTCTTTGCTAAATCTTTTTCAACCATCACAAATTGTCCATTCTTTGTTGAAAAGATGTCTTGAAATGTTTTTCTCAAAGTTGCCTTTATTTGATTTACATTTGAAGAATGTTTAAGCATTTCAAAGTAATCATTGGTTTGTATTTGATTAAATAGCTTTGATTAAAACTTGCATAAACATCAAGGTTTTTGTTAAATTTTGTCTTACAAGTTTTCAAAATGAGTTCCCTAACCTAGGATTGATTTTTGAGTTTTTATAGTCAATCCAGATTTTGTTTGAAAGACATTGGAGTTGGTCTCTGAAATTAACCACAACCATAGTCAACTATAGTTTCTTTATATTCGATTATAACGGATTGTTTTAACATTTTTTAATTTTTTTTAAATCCAATTCACTCTCTCTTAGATGTTTTCATTGGACTAACTTTTTTAACAAAATAGACAGGAAATTTGAACTTTTAATTTCACTTTCTTATATAATATATCTTTTTATGTAATGAAATTTTAAAAAGTGTAACTATTTAAACTTATGGTTACACTTTTTTTTTTTCATATTTAATAATAATATAAAAACTGAAAATTTTGCTTATATATGCAATCTTTAATAATTATATTTTATTCATAATATTATTAAAAAAATCTATATAGTGCAGTTAAATATATATAAAATATTATAAAATGTATAAAAAAAGTGTATAGCTAATTGACATATTTAAGTACATCAATATATTTTTTGATTTATTAATTTTTTTGGGATACATATGAGAAATCTGTTTAGTCAATGCTTTATTTTTAGAAAATTGAATTTTTTAAACTATTCCAAACTTTAAAGTTATAAATGTCAATTAAATTAGAAAGTTATGATTATTATCCTCTTTTAACACCTACCGACACTTAAAAACAATAACAAAATATTTTGATATTCATTTATAATTTCACGAAAAGTAAAATTCTTAGCAGATTCATAAACAATAAATTATATCAAAACAAGTTTGTTTTTTTCTTTCTCTTCCTCGACTCATTCACCTTATATTTTTCCTATTTTTCTTGTATTTTTAAAGTGCTCACACTTTTCCTTTTTGTCATCAATTTCCTCTTTTCCATAAAAAAATTGATTTGTACCCACAAAAAAAAATACTCGGTAACAATTATTTATACACAAAAAATTTCTTGTTAATGAGTACCTCTTTTGTGCCTTATTTGAATGCCCACTAATTACCTTCGATCAAACAATATCAATTCTGACTAAGTTGATTTATGATTTATTATAACATCATAAGTAGTTAAAAGCAATTTTAAAAATTCTAAGCTCAATCATTCAAATTTCTTACTTTAGAAATTTTAATTTCAAATAATATAGCAAAAAATTAGGATATAAATTGATTAAGTTTGATTAAAAACTATTATTAATTATTTTCTTTAAAAAATACCCAAAGATGAAGGCTTTA